>NW_020455632.1:3507544-3539547 GCF_003342845.1 Nothoprocta perdicaria
GGAAGGAAGGAAGGAAGGAAGGAAGGAAGGAAGGAAGGAAGGAAGGAAGGAAGGAAGGAAGGAAGGAAGGAAGGAAGGAAGGAAGGAAGGACAGTGCTTATGCTAGAGCCAGGTCTAACCCCTAAACCTGCTTTGCATCCAACCCCTGTTGGGGGTTGCTGAAACTCAGCTGACCTCTGAAGAAAGGCTGATCAGGTGCTTTTCAAACCCTTGTGCTACTGAAAGCAAAAATTTGTAAGGCTCCTGGCATCACACTGTGAAATGACAGAAACACTGTGGAAACCCCACTGCAAATTATAGCAACACACACTCACAAAACATGCTGGATGCAAGCACTTAATATGTTAAACTCTTCTTTGTACTTATTTACAAGGATTTATTTTCCGTTCATTAATACTGCAAAACACAAAGCTCAGCAATTCATGATGTATGAGCATTTCTTCGGAACAAGGCAATTGGAAACAGCAGACTAACAACTTCAGGCTAATAAAACCATAAACCCCCAAAGAGATGGCATCTCTATTGCTCATGGCCTCATTCTGCTGCAACACTGGCGCGTCTTCAGAGAGCAAGCAGGGCCCATAATGCCAGTTATTGTCACGGGCTCGCTGCAGACATGACCTCACCAGCAGCACTTGGGATCTACCACCGGCTGGGCCGGAGTTCCCAAGGAATTTTAATGACAGCGAGCCAGGGTCAGGCCGGGATTGCTATCTCTTTTTCAAGACAGAAACCCATTTTGGTGGGGCTGACTGAAGACTGACAGGTAGCCCAACACTAACCCCCTGTGCCCACTTACTGCAAGTTCCCTGATGTTACAAGGGAAAAACCTTAACAGTGACAGCCACTAGATCGGAGTATTTGGTAATACTCACAGTGAGAAACCTCGGGGTCAGGGTGACACTTGTCTGTTCCTTGGTCCAAAACTTTCTTTGCCCGTTGTTTCCTTGCCTGTTGTGCTGTGGCTCATCCCTGCTCTCAGCTTTTACCCTTCTGTAGTTCTGTCACTGTGTGACTTGCCAGGGATYCCAGTGTGACCTACAATTTCATCAATGTCCAGAGAACAAGAGGAAATCCGTGTACCTGTGGCAGTGCCCTCTGGCCTGAATCCCCCAGGGAGGTACCGGACACGGTGTGGAAGGCCAGTCTGCTGTAAAACATTAGGATTCTTGGCTCAGTTATGAGTGCCCCACCTGGGATCAAATACAAGTATCCCTGGGATCAAGTTTAATTGGAGAAGTCTCCACTGTGTAACACCTGGCATAGCAGTCTGCCAGCCCCAGTGAATCACCGTGCAATCTCCATCCATCAAAGTGTCTGGCTACCTGATGAAATGGGGAGTTATACTTTTTATGTCTGCGACCAAGTGTCAACTCAATGGCTAAATGATTTGTTCAATATGATGAATCCATTACATCTCAACTGCAACATGTGCCCTGTGAATCCACAGACATGGTGAAAACGGTTCCCAGAAATGCCAGAGACAGTAGCAGAGGACCAGCAAATTGTTCCCATTCTTGGCATGCCAGGGACATCCAGGAAGGCACTAATTTCCTCTGCTCCCACACTGATGTGGAAGCACAGCTTAATTTAAGGACAATGAACTTCAAACAGGAGGCAGAAACGACCACTCAAGAAGCAATTCCAGGAATATTCCCTACTGCCTCAAGTGAATTGGGATGATAAGGAGTTTCACAGAGAAGAGTGAACTGATGCCAAGATGAGCCGGGGTATCCGCAGGGCCCATTCCCCTCACTTGATGAAATGTCWGGGATCTCCTGGCTCCCCAGCATCACTTCAGCTTTAGGCCTGCTACGTCAGTACCGAATCTGACAACCTGCAGGGATGCATGATTCCTAGTCACAGACAGCACTGCAGCTAATCTCCACTCAGCTCTGCAGAACAAGCCTTGCTGGCACATTTTTCACAGAATCACAGAAGGGTTGAGGTTGGAAGGGACCTCTCGAGATCATCTAGTCCAACCCCCTGCTCCAGCAGGGACACCTAAAGCATGAGGCACAGGGTGGCATCCAGGTGGGTTTGGAAGATCTCCAGAGAAAGAGACTCCACGACCTCCCTGGGCAGCCTGTTCCAGGGCTCTGCCACCCTCACAGGAAAGAAGTTCTTCCTCACATGSAGATGGAACTGCCTGTGTTGCAACTTACATCCATTACCCCTCGTCCTGTCACTGGCCACCACTGAGAAGAGTCTGGTCCCTTCCTCCCTACAGTCAYTCTTCAGGTGTTTATACATATTGATCAGATCCCCTCTTAACCTTCTCTTCCCCTCACAGTCATAGAATCCTCAAACCTGGTTCATCCASCACAGGAAAATCTGAATTGCTGCATCCATCGGTTCAGTTTTGTAGCAAGGAGCGGAGTGTGGACCAAGGCTGACAGCACTGATGAAAAAAAAAAAAGCATTCAGCAAAGAGCACACACACCACGATTTACACATGACAGGGCAGGTTCTCTCTACTTGTTCTTGAATATTTACTGAGCTTGCTTCGATCACAAAGCTTTGGTGGTATGAACTTTAGATGTTAAATATTTTTCTAAGGTCATTGGCGGTAATTGAAAGTCAACTTTGATATTCACATCAGAAAATACTAATCAGGAGCTCTTCTGAAATCAGCCCAGCATGACGCCTTTCAGATTCAGTAATAATGACTATTAGAATGACTCTTAGCACCCTACTCAATAGAAACAAAGCGTAATTTGGCTGGTCATTTGCTTTTGTTCATCTTTTGTTGGGGGGCAATGGGAGGGGAGACAAGTCCTGTGGCAATAGCCTTGAAGAGGCCATCTCCGTTTTGAGTCTGCCGAGATGAAAAATCTCCTTTCAACAACAGAGGCCGATCAAAGCCCGAGCAGCAGCACTCCCTGCAGTGCTGCACACCAGATCCTCACTCCCGCAAGTGCCCGGGGGGACGCTGGGCTCCCATCAGTCAAGTAATGCAAGAAGAGGAGAAAGCACGGTAATTTTCAGTTCAGCCCAACACACCCTGCAGCCTCTTGGCTTGCARTAACCTGGAATGCATCCTGCAAGCAATTAACAAGATGGCTTTCCAGCTGATCAACACCACACGGCTCTCCCTTTGATACTCTTTTTATTCTTTTCCCCCTCCAGCCTCGGAGCTTTTTCAGGAACTCCAARCACACACTGCTGGGAGTGGAATTACAGGACAACACGTACAGTGGAAATTCATTCAGCATGTTTCTGGGATCCCTCATTTTTATGGGATGGCCTCTGTGCACGTTCTGCCTGCAGTCAGTGTACGTGTATGTATTAGATGCTTGGACAGGGAATTACCCATTATGTGAGAATAAAGGTTTGTTTTTTCAAGCAAGTATGTAAGTGCAAAAAGGTGCAGTCTTGGGCTGTAATTGTCTAAAATACCATAGTGGAGCGAGAGCCAGTAACAGCATGTCAGGCTGCAGGGCTGGTCTGCTTCTAAATAACTGCTTGTCTTCTRAACAGACCCTCTCGGAGGCAACTCTTCATCTCTGCTAAAGCCTCTTTTGTAGGACAGGCACTGCTCCTCTGGCTGAAAGGAARAAAGAAGTGCTAAAACTCAGCACAACCTATACAACTTTCAAAAGCACCAGCCAAATCACCCCTTTTTACAGAGTGAATAAAAAAGGATCTGTCCCAGCTGTTTTCATGCAGGAGTTAGCAGGCAAAAAATGCATCTTTCCTCTTCCACCCTGCTGTCTTTCCCTGTCTCTCCGCCCGCCCATATCCAGAGTCTTCAGACCCTTGGTGATCCCCCAGCCACAGAGAAGCCAAAGGGTGAAGACCCTGCCAGCTGCCATYGGGTCCTGCTAGAGGTTTGCCAGAAGTATCCTCAAGTATCCCCAAATCCTGGGTGGAGGAAGAGACTTCAGCCCTTCCTTTGGGTGTGCGACTGGGTGCCGGGCCAGCAAGTCTCTTGCAAGTCTCTTGCTACCCAAGCACAGCGTGGTGGCCACCAGCATCTCTGAGATGGCTCCTCTGCTGAGAAAAAAACTCCCAGTCAAGTCCTTCAGCAGTAACATGTGAAAACAGAAGGTGCCTGCCCTGTTCTCCGGATGGCAGGAGATGGGGCTTTTGCTGCCAAGGTGCTGTGGCGGCAAAGGCAGGTCTGAGCTTGGGGTAGCCCCCAGAATTAGAAAAATCTCAGCAGTTTCTGATTTCTTGCAGATGGGGGTGACAGTGCTGGGAATTACAGCGCAGCTCAAGGACACTGGGCTGGACAGGTGGCTTGGCCACTTATTGGACCACAGGAAAATAGAGCTTCCAATCCAGCCTAGGCTATAAATGGTCTATGCCACTCTGATTAAACCACTCATATTTCCTTGTACCTCTGTTACAAGAAGTCAGAGCTCCAGGAGTTTGTGCAAGTGGCCCTAAGTGCACAAGCTATAGAAACTGGCATCTGTTAATGCAAACATTTCCAATCCTGAAGTACCATTTCATATTTTTAAATAGTTCAGGAAGATGGAATCATCCACTATGTATCTGTAGTTTTATTCCATAGCTTTGGACTAGTGATACTTTGATTTTTTCCTTTTCTACTTTTAGGACTTCAATTATTTTAAGAAAATAGCTTACATATATTGCAGAAGTGCACCTCCATGCCTATGTTATGATCRTTCCTGAGGCAAAGCATTAAGACAGAAAGAGTAGGGCATATTTGTGCATTAATACCAAAATATGACCTATCAAGCAATTTAAAATAATCTAGATTCAGTCATTTAAACCCTGCTCATTCAGCAACTGGACTTAATTGCTCTGTTAAATTCCACTGAGATCCATACATGGATCTCATACATATATGTGCTTTAGCAAACAGGGACGGTTACCTGCAGAGTCATAGTGTGCACTGCCGTGGATATGCTGTTTTATTTTCTGTGATGAGGTGTTTGTCTGTAGGTCTGTGCATTCCCTGACAGCTGCCTGATAAATGTGCAGAAGGAGATAAGCCCTGCTGCAACAGTTTAATGATAGCACCCGTGCTCCATCAAAGGCAAACTCCGAATCACAGAAAYCAGCAGCTCATAGAGATCCAAGATTACTGGGGTTCAGAAGTGAAGCAGCACTGTGGCTTCACGCTGGAATATAGGAAATCATGGTCCAGCTTTCCATGTAATAGTGAGCAAGAGGTGGGTTTCACACGGTGCTTCAGAGATCTTTAAGACAGAAGGAAAAACTGCTTGTGGTTTTTAATATACTTTTTTTTTTTTTAATATTTGCTATATATTCTCCAAAAACACTTCTTTATATATAGTTCTTTATATTCAACAGACACAATCTCAGACTGAGGATACACATCAAGCAGCGTATCTGTGATCTCTGACTTGGTAACAGTCGTTGTCAGGTTCGTATTTCCTGCTCCATATTCATGACAACGGCTCAAAAAATCACTTTCTGTGAATGATTTATAGCCACTGCTTAAAAGTCAGTCTTTCAGTAAACAATTCTACAGTTAACGTATTCTGCCAAATATTTTTGCAGAGGAAATGTAAGCATCTGTCATTTAGTCAAGGCTAATCCAAAACATATTTAGCGAATCCTTGCTGTATTTCTTCTGAACAGGCCCATCTGGTTACAGTTCACTGTAGTTTTTCAACAGAAAAACAGACAGTAATAGCATAAAGTGACAAGGTCTGATATCTTATCATTGAGGAAAAGCCATAGATTACTTCCTACCTTCAGATATTTCCTTCTAGTCTGACCGAACGTTTACCGTTGACAGAGTAAACTATAGTCTATAGCAGAAATCCTAGTGCTACCCAATCTCAATCAATTTATTTTTTGAAGAAAAAAAGAAGCTCCACTGATTCATCCTGCTCTCACTGTCTCAAAAATTCCAAGTTTCACATAATGACTTCTGGTGCTTATCAATAATGTGTCTGGTGAATTTTAGTCCTACAGAAGGCTCTGTCATCCAAAATGCCTTTCTCTCACTCAGGTCAGCAGGAAGGTTCTGCATCTTGCCCTGCTTTCATGAAGATCTCGAGTTTTTCCTGAGACTTAGCAACATGATTATTTTCCTCTCTAGAAAACGCTATTATTTCATTTATTTTTATTTTTTCTTTTTCTTCCAAGCCAAATTCTAACGCCATTATCAGTGCTAGACCCATGGCATTACACAGATACAACTTTTCATTAGAAGGGAAATATCAGGGCAACTACAGTTGCAACTGATAACCATGTAAATGCAAGGAGGACACAATGCTGAAGAGTTCATGCTCACATATAAGAAAAATTAAAGAAAAAAAAAGAAACAAAAGGAGAAATAACTATGAAGATATTCCAGATTACCTTGCTTTCTTACCGTGTCACTATCAATGAGTGTCACATGAAGATAAAGGGCATGTGTCCCATTTCATCAGTGAACCAGGTTAACCAGTTTAAGCATCTCTGATAACCTGGAATGATACAACAAGAAGCTTTAAGCACYACCTTGAAGGGTGACTAAACTGTGCCCAAACCAAGCACTCGGTGGCAAGAGCAGGAAAGAAAGGCTTTATCACCCCCAAGTCTGCCTCATATCTGCCTGGCAATTAATTCTCCTCCAGCCCTGAATCACTCGTGCACCCCAGTCTATGTTCAGCAAAATTCAAGCAGTTTGAGGCAGCAGGGTCTGGGCAGGGGATGGAGGAAGGATGCCCTTTTCCCATCCTTCCTACATCCTTCCTTTGGTCTCTCCCTGGAAAAGGGCAACTCCTCTTGGCTGGGTATTGGAGGGATAAAAGCAAAACTGGAGCAAAAGCATCACGCAGAGGAAGGAGTGAAGCCATCACTTCAGTGAAGCTGCTGAACTTTTCCTGCTGCAATGGGAACAGGCTCCAGGGTCAGAAAAGTGATGACTCCTACTTAAAAAATTGGCAAATAGGATGGTCAGCCTATTCCCTGGTAGTACCAACATGTGCAATGCCCAGTGACACTACTTGTTTCTTAGGAGCTGTATTTCTTTACTTTGTGATGCCTTATCCCTTAGTGCTCTCCAAGCGCTGGTTAGCACTGCATCTACATATGTGAGAAAACCTCAAATCCAAACAGATATCTGAAATTTAATGAATCAACCAAATTTCTAGCAGAATGCTAAGTGAAACCAGAGTGCTATTCTTTTCCTCCAGCATGCACTCCCCTTATAAAATCTAGAGCTGTTTCATTTAAGAGGTCACAGTTCATAGAAGAAAAAAAGTTTGTTTTTTTTTTCTTAATATGTTGCAGCCAAAAACTAATACATTTTTTTTCCTGAGAACCCAAGCACATTCAGCATCTCTCCAAAGGAAAAAACTGCTTCTGGGACTCTATCAAATCAGGAAAAAAAAAAAAGAAAAAAAATCCTCATTTCCTAAAGCAATCACACACAAAGTTCCATACACTGCACAGCACACAATACATAGCTCTAAACACTGTAAAAAGACCTTAGCTTAGGCAAGGGCTTAGTCTTTCAGGGTGAAATGTTGCTTGAGTCTCAGCATGGAAAGAAGGAAAAAAGGGACAAGTCCTGAAGGGTGGCTGTATAGACGGCCCTGCTTCTTTCCTTTCAGCAGGACCAGTATAAACCAGTTTAAATCCGTTTATACAGAAATGTGCTTCACGGATGGGGAGTTCTTTTGCTGCTGCTGTTTTCTGTTTTTTTTTTTTTTTTTCTAGAAAAGGTAAAGTAGATTGTCACCAACAAGGACACTGGAATCTAGCACTAGGTTTTAAGGGTGGATTGGAGTAACTCACAAATTTCTGGGCTTTGACAGCTTGAGACAAAACCAGCTTTTTCTCTGAGTAGTGACCTGGGTAGCCTGACAAGCCAATGCCCAGTAGAAATTTTAGGAAATTTCCCTTATCCCTCTATCTGTAGTCCAGCCTCAATTCCAATAGGTTGGATATAGCACATTTCTCTGTGTTGCGTCAGATGTGTTACTCAATGTAAGGAACCATCAAGATACTCCAGCTTCTTCACTGTGAGCAGAGATGGAGCTTTAGCAGAGAGATTTTTGAGATTTAGTGGGTGGCTTCCCAGTTAAATGAGCATCCTTTGCATTATTTGCAGGACACAGAGACACAGCAAGAATTTTTTACTTTAATCACAAAATAGGTTCTCCCAAGATCATGGGCAACAGCAGCCAATTATGTCATCTCAGTTTAACYCCTTTCCTCCAGGAAGAAATCAACCATGTTGTTAGATGCCAGCCCTGTCTGGACACGCACAGTAGAGATCCCAGATTCTGCTTAAAGCTTGTGATGGACAAGGGACAAGGTCCTACTGATCATATCCTTGATGTCTACCTTGGCTCTGAAGATAAGATTTGGTGTGGACTTGTTGAGTAATCCAGGTGAGCTCCAAAGTTAGCAATGTGCTGGTGAGTGACTCCTGGCTCGTAGACTCTTTTGCTCAGTCACACAACAAGGCAGTGCTGGAGGATATAATAAAAGAACAAATTCCCTTGCCTGAAAGAAATACACTCTTCTTTTTACGGCTCCATATCTAGTACTCCAGCTCTTTACTCTCCTGCTCCCTTCCCACAGCGACTAGACTACTTATTATTTCATGACCCCTTCCTTGAAGCTGTTAAGAAATAGAAGACTCAAGTTGTATTCCAGTCAGACAGCACCATCATGTCAGATAAAATGCTTCAAAACTAGCATAAAATAAGCTTCAAGAAAGGCTGTTATCTCTACTCCTTTCTAGAAACAGAGGCTTAACAAATAATCAAACTTCTGYTATTCATATAACCAGGAGCTTTCATCTATTTGTACTATTCAGTGATAGTCTGATAAACTTAGGAGATCCCCAAAACTTTGTGGGTAGCATCAATCCCAGTGCAGACTGGAACTTGAATACAGAGGATGACAACACAGAGGAAAACTTGGTGATCTGTTTGAGTTCTGCATTTCATTCCTTCTGTTTTGCTCATACCTTTAAAAACTTTTCTCTACAATGCRCCAAAAGCAATTTTCCAGAGGATATTAAAGCCCTGTCTGTTTCACTGTTATTGCCATGAAGATGCCCTCCAGCAAAGGCATGGCCCTTGGCAGAAATGTTGCAGAACGAGGGCCTACAGCAAGCCACAGGGCACTTGCTTGCATGAGCACTCTATAAACTCCTCATCACACAGCAGGGGATATTTAATACAGTTTCTCCATTGACGGTMATCAATGAACAAAAGGAGGAAGCTTGATTTATAAATTGCAACAACAGAGTTAACGGTTGCTGACTCCAGCGTGGTGCATCCAGAGGAAGATGCCGCGGGTTCCCCACAGGCCACCAGTCACTGTCACCAGCAGGGTAAAAGAACTGAGGGAGAAAGAGGGTTGTGGCATTGGCTAACACAGACTAAGTGATGGCAGAAAATGTCCAAGCCACAGCAGACACCCGCTTGCTCCTACAGGGCCCTGCCAGCGTGGCTCTGAGTGGTGGCAAATCTGAACTGAGTGTCCTGCCCTGACCTCGTGGCCCCTGCTCCTCAGTTCTCAGGAGTCCAGGTTTTGCTCCCCTACCTTGTCACAGGCCCCACACACATAACCCTGTTCTTTGCTTTGGTTTTTTTTTTTTTTTTTTTTTTTNTTTTTTTTTTTTTTTTTTCCTGTTCTTTGCTTTCTGTTTTCCCTGTTCCCACATGCTTTCTTCTGAAGCAAGGACACTATGTTTGTAATACAGGAAGAGTCACTGTTCCTGGAAGTGCCTGTAGGATGAAAGGAGAGAAGGGTGGCTGCACGTCCCATCATGTTCCCCACCTGTCATATACAAAGTGAAATACGTCATGTACAGTTTGATGTCCTTATTGCTTCACTTTATGTTGTCTTCTGTTAAATATCTGTAACTTGCTGTTGCTGGGAGGGCAGGAAAATAATATTTTTGAAGAGGGTCACTTAGAAGTAAACTGTGTTTTTCTTATTTTAAATGCTTCAGGACTTGTTTTGCTTTTATGTGATGAGGATTGCAAAAGCCTCGTACAGTTAAATTCACTAATCTAAATASCACTGACACATATCAGACCAGCAATTCACTCAGCTCTCTTCTGCTTCAGAATTTGGGAACTAACTCCAAACAACTGGCACTTTTGATCCTGTCCTCAAACACAAGGTGCCATCATGAATATGTAAATCATTAATAAAGATAAAATATTGTAAATTCTGATTTTTGAGATACTTTTCATTATTTGGGTTTTGCCTTTTGGTTCTGGGCTCACTGATGGCTTTTATTAAAATCACATTCAAGTTAGGAAAAAAATACACGGAAAAAAGGTCTTATTTTAAAGAAAAGATAATTCAGGGGGAATTTAGCTCTTTAATCACACAGAATCACAGAATCAGAGAATGGTTAAGGTTGGAAGGAACCTCTAGAGATCATCTAGTCCAACCCCCTGCTCCAGCAGGCACACCTACAGCATGCGGCACAGGGCAGCATCCAGGTAAGTTTTGAACATCTCCAGAGAAGGAGACTCCACAACCCCCCTGGACAGCCTGTTCCAGGGCTCTGTCACCCTCATGGTGAAGACGTTCTTCCTCACATGGAGAGGGAACTTCCTGTGTTTTAGTTTGCACCCATTATGCCTTGTCCTGTCACTAGTCACCTCTAAGTCCCTTCACAATTTCTGCAAGAGCAAGGCTTATTTATTTATTTATAATAAAAAAAACAAACTTAAGCTTCTGAGGTCATTATTTGTCTCCAGAAATTAGGACTACAATCCAAACACTACCAAATACTGATAATAGAAATAAGTGATAAAACTGGAACTGGTATGATTTCCTTATCCTACATGATAGAAATAGGTTTAGACTCAGCTAGTCTTTAAAATCATCCTACCTCTGAGCTCCCAAACTTCACAGCCAGATCTGCCTGAGACAAACACTAGGGCTGATAAGCTCATTACTACATTTTGCATATGTGACAACCATGCAAATGAAAAATATGCAAATAAAAAACAGGATGTTTAACAGTTTTAAAACACTTTGTACTTTGAATGTTGATCTAGTTGTCATGGCAAGCAGACCTACTAAGACGTGAACAAGGAAGGTGGATGTACCTAGCTGTTCGTGTGGCATGGGAAGGTCCTGTGTGTGCAGCAGACTAACGGTTCAAACCTCAGGTAGGTTCAAGTTGTCTTGGACTTTTCATCCGACTATTCCTTTTACTAGCTTCATTTTACATGGAAGTATTGAGGGTAAATCAATCAATCAACTGCTTCCAAACTTGAAGATTGGAAGAGAGATAAAAATTGGTGGTCCCTACTTGAGCAGGGGGTTGGATTAGATGATCTCTAGAGGTCCCTTCCAACCTTAACCATTCTGTGATTCTCTGAAAATGTATGTTTCCCATACACCCACCCCACACATCACAGTGCCTTTGGTTATGCCAATGTTAAACCTCTCTCTTGGAGGTTTGTTCAAGTACAGCAGGGATGTGCAACWGGCATCTAAGAATCATCAAAATGGGCTGTATCCTTGACACTTTCCTTTTTTACACAGAGAGGCCAAGCTAGTTGCACTGATTGTGCACATTATACATGTTGAGAATACATCCTTTGAAAACAAACAGTAAAGGAGAGGATAGCTGCCTAGTACTAAATTACAGGAGGTAAAAGTATTTAAGAGAAAGAAAAGAGTAAGAAGATGGAAAAGAAAATAACTTAGGGTCCAGAGAAGGAGAGATGAAATTGCCAGACTTTATATTTTTGATATATATAAAGAGTGGGTGGGAAGTTCTCCTAATAATAGGCAGTCTTTCCCCAGGATTAAATCAGCATGGTAAGATTCATATAATAATACTGATTAGATGGGTCCTCTGCCTGGTCAAAGCATGGAGAACCTAGAACAGATTGCTTGGTATCCCCAACCTCTGTGCAAGCTGTGCCAGGGTCTGAAATTTCGTGTTTGAAAAAATAATCCCCTAGGGCTAAGTGCAATTTCTCATGCTTCATCTTGTGTCCACTGTCTTTGTTCCTTTCACTGGGCATCTCTGAGTCTGGCTCTGCATCCACCTCCTCCAGCTAGCTAGGGACAGGCACAGGACCCCGCCCTGGCCTTCTTATCTTGAGGTTGAACAAACCCCTCTCCCTCAGGCTCTCAGCCGTATCGCGTGTGCTCTAGCCCTGTGCTCCAGCCCCAACCACCTTCATGCKCTCCACTGAAACTTTGTGGAGCCCAAATGGAGTCCGAAACAGGAATGGTAATTCAGATGAATTCTCACAAGTCCTGAAAGGAGAACAGGATCACAGTGTAATTCAGGTTGGAAGGGCCTTGAGGAGGTCATCTAGTCCAGCCTCCYGCTCAAAAGCAGGGCCAGTAATTACTCCCCARGACCTTCTGGCTGAACATGTGGTAATACAGTCCAGAGTAGTGCTGGCTGCCTTGCTTATAAAGACACAATGCTGACYCATGCTCATCTCATCCATCTTTAGATGTCTACCACATAGCTCCCTCCTTCTAAGTTAGGCTTCCAAAAGTTGTGTTTGAAACTAATGGCAGAACGAGGTTCGTGACCCAGTTCAGACATCTGCTTCATCAGGAGATGAATTCCACTTGAGCAATGTCTGCTTCCCTCCACTGACTATAAAGGGAGACCAGGGTGACTAGCTAGCATAAAATACACACTCATTCAGACCAATAAATCCTGCCTCACGTTTCACAGTATCCCCAGACTTTTCTGGAAAATGTTACACATTTGCATGTGTGTGCTTGTGCAGACAGACAGGTTTCTTCTGAGTGTAAGAAGAATATAATATATAAGGATATGGTAATACAGAAATGCACTGAGCTAGAGATATTTCAAACAGAAGATTCAGGTGCCCTTCACCAGCACATTTCAATGGCAGGTGTTCTAGCTCTGAAATAACAGTTTCCGAAAGTTTGTTTTAAAATTTTGAGATTTTGTTTTTAATATGCTAGATCGTTTTAAGGCCATTCGTTTTCTTTTTCCTTTTTCCTTTTTTTTTTTTTTTTTTTTTTTTTTTGTAAAATCAAACTGATTTTATATGGGGAAATAGAAAAATTATCCCTGACACAGCCAAGAATATCCACTATAGCATGCCATCCACATTGGGAACATCCTTAATTCTGCTTTTTCTCAACAACAGCTGCAAAAAGAGGAATGCACTTACCATATCCAATAGATTTTAGCTGCTGTTGGAAAGGTCAGACAAAGTTCAACTCCTTCATAACAGAGCAACAATTCAGGAGTCTTTAATCGTTCKTCCTATAGAAAACCCCGATTATCATCTTTCAGGGAACATAATGATTAAAATTTACATTCATCCTTCACATTTTGAAACCAAGAGCTCCTTTTGACCTCTCTGTAACCCTGTGTATTATGGTCTGTTATCTAATTTGAATCACAGATGAGTGTTGTACATTTTAGATGCATGTTAAATAACATGCCACTTTCTTCTGACTGAAGACAGACACATCATCTATGTAGGAAAATYCAGGTAGATAAGAGAAAAACTTCACTTCCCGTTCCCAGAAACCAGCTTTGACAAGCAATGTGCGTATTCTTTTAATGAAAATGTTTGGATATGTTGAGAAATCATTGATCCTAATCTTAAGAAGAGCTGACGTTTGCTACCTTTCATGTCCTGAGCAGCAGCTTCCTCAGAAGTTCATCGCAAGTCCTCCCAGTCATGGTTATGTCACAGCTGACTGCTAGTCTGGATGTAGAAGGGCCAAAGATAAACATCTCCAAGCAACTGGCTGCAAAGATAAAATAGAAAGGAGATTTGTTTATACTGATCAGAGAGGAGAGAAAAAAGCAGTCTAGAAGAGAGAAAAGGTGACTCTTTCAAAGCCATTTAAGCTCTGCAATTATTACTCTATGGAAACTGTGAATATTCAAATGCTTATTTCATATGGCACAATCRAAAGCATTGTTAAGACAATATAATGCAGTTGAGACACATACTGCATTAGCAAGAAAAGTCTAAACATCTAAAAAATGCAATCAGGTTTTCAAATGACCTGTGGGGTTATAACAGCAGTGTCGTGTCTTCCCTCAGTGACAAACTTTTTTGCAAAACTGTGAAATTGCTCTCTAAGGAAATTCTAGGTGATACCTGGAGTGATTTCCTGTGCAATGGAGGAAGAAGCWMTACTGAAAAAGGACTCTGGCCTRCTGCCCTAGGAAGTTCTAGAAATGKTAATCATTTTCTCCAGCTGAGTTCCATCTCTTCTTACCTTTCTGCATGCTCAAATTCCTTATGTTCAAAGCTGGTAACGAGTTCCTTCCTTAGCTGGTTGTTTCTGTGCTAATTAGGCTAACTTCTGGCATCACATGCAGTTCTAACCACACTGGAATTTATACCAGGTCTGTGAGGATAAAGATACATGTTTGTGGCTTCCAGAATCACTGTCAGATATGTCCTTACGGCAGTGCATCTCTATGCCTCCCTATATAATGGGAACAACTATCACAGATATGAGACAGAGACAGATATATCACAGAGACGATATGAAGATATCCTCTTTTTAGGATAGCTTTTTAGATCTCTTCATTCACTTAACTTTATTTGCTATAGAACTGGATCTGTTCCTCAAACAGTTAACTGCCACAGTGCTCATCACAACAATTCCTCAAGCTTCTAAGTTTAAATACTTGTTTGAAGGAGCCGATGTTTTGTACTGCCAAGGGCAGGTGCAACCAAGGTAGGCAAAACTCATAATTCAACTACTTTTCCTGTACAAGCAAATCTTTTCATTTTTATATTATTTTTAGCTGGACTGAAGTAGTGTTCAAATATTGCATATTTATTAGCAGTTGCTCTGGATTTAGTAACAGTATTCCCAGCTGAGTGTACACAGCCACCACTTTCATATATATGTATAATATATATGTGAATATAACGAGTCCAGGCTTCCAAGGATACATAAGCCTAAAATACTTGTTACCTCTCAGGTGTACATGGACAATATACTGCATTAACACAATCAACACTTTGGAGCACTCTTACCTTGTTATCTGACTCCTGGGGAGTCACTCATATGAAAACAGAAACAAACTATTCAAAAATGCTGTTATTGAGGGCAGCAACACAGCTCAGCCTTGGCTATTTTAACTGAGTGTCTTTTTGAGCACCGCCAATGGATACAGCAGAGGTGCACCACAAGACGCCCATTTTATACTTGGAATGTGAGAAGTTTATTAATAAATTTGGTGTGAGGTTTTGAATTTATAGCCGGGTCTTATGGGAGCTTCAGTGCACCGGGTAGCTTTGAAACAAGCCAGCAGTGTTTACGAGAGGTCCTCAGCAAGTATCTCTGGCCAGATGAAAAGCMCAGACTGGATGAAACACTGCAGTAGGGCTGGGGCAGGCATGGTTCAGCCAGAAGGTCTGGCCCCAAGACCCTTCCTTCGTCCACACCAAGCCCAACACAGCGGCTGCTCTGCTCGTTTCCACTGCCCTCCAGCCCATCCCACGCCGCTCACTTAGGTGCCCTGTAAACCAGGCCCAAATCGTTTCTCAGGCTCACCACACCCACTATATACACCACTTGTAACACTGACTTACAAAACACATATAAAAATCCTTATTCCTCATTGTGTCGCCTCCTTGACACCAGCACGTGAAAGCTGGCACTTTGCACCGCAAACGCGCTGCGTTTGTGCAGCTGGCGGAGGGGAGATGGGAGTTTCACGCTGACACAAGAGATCAAGTCAGTGTTTCACTGTGGCAAAATCTCAGGTGGTTTCTTCTCCAAGCTCTGTGGCAGGAGCAAAGCAAATGGCAGGTTTCAAAGACCTCGTTTCAGAAAATCAGCTTTCAAGCTAAGTGTTGTGAATATACCAATATTTGTTCCTTAAAAAAAGATGTATTTACCCAGCCGCTTGTGAGTTGCATATGCCCTGCCCTCCTGCAGGTGTATTATGTGACCCTGCCAGCCAAGTGTTATATTGGGGCCATTTACACGGGAACAGCAGCTGCATTCGCATCACTGGTGTCCTCCCCCTCACAACTGACCTAGCGGCTGCCTTGAAATGTCTGCTGCCAGCTCAACCCCTCTTCTCTGAAGTCCCCATAAGGGCACGATTTTAAAATATACATTTTTTTACCTCATCTGGCCCCCACTCCAATTAAAGAATCAATGTGTCAGAGGTACACTGGCTTGGCATATTGCAGTAACAAAAATCCCGGGCCTCTCATAGGCCACTTTGATAAATCTTAAGCAGGTTATTTCCCTTGAACACACACATGCTCCTCTACATTATTTATTGAAATTAATAAAAGTTTTCAGCTAGGGCTTTCAAGACTTTCATTTGTGTTCTTTTGCACATCTCAGACATCACTACCACAGCCTTTATTAAAAGGTTACAAAAGCAATGCAGGCAACACTATGGAAGGAGGTACACAGGGCACCAGGCAGGCTGAAGGCTGCAGTTCAGACTCAGCTTCAACCTTCATGCAGGCAGCACCCAAACATCCCCACAGYGGGCCAGATTGAGCCAAAGCAAATTAACTTTTCCCAAGCACAGCCCAGCTCTGCAGACCTGCAGCTGGTCCCTTCCTGGAGAGACTGCCCTACCCCAGCTCTCCAAGCTGGCTACCCTGCAGCCTCCTCAGGGCAGCCACGCTCACCYGCCACAGACCCACCACAGCCAGTTCCAGCCTGCTGGGTGACGGCTCCCAGACCCACCCACACAAGGGTACTTAAGGAGACCAGCAAACACCAAGTGTTGTGACTGAGCTTGAGGGCAGGTGGGTGGGTGTGTAGAAGGAAGGGGGATATGTATGTGCCAGAGGGATAGAGCTGCAGGGACTCTGGGGCAAGGGAGCTGCGAGGCACTGTGACCTGTGGGGTCCTGTACAGGGACARGGCACCCCTGAGGCACAACAGCTCAGGGGAGCCTGTGCTGGGACTGAGGCACCTTCAGGCCTTATGACCCTTGGGGATCAGCTCCTGCTCAGGGACACTCCTGAAGCTCTATGGCACTTGGGGACCCACTCAGGGACGCGCCCTCAGCACAACAGTTTATGAGAGCCACACAGTGGTAGGGGCATGTCTGACTTCAGGCTGAGGAACTGGGGAGAAAGTGGTAATTTGATTGTCTAATTGATGGTGTCCTCTTTTTTTCCTTAATACCAAAATTARACATAAGAAATTTGTATTAACTGGAAAATGGAAAGTTTCCAGCTTTGCCCCCATCTTTCCTTACAAGAATTTGAGGTTTTTATCTGGGAGAGAATTTCTCTTAAGAAGTTGGGTGCCTTTAAAGTAGACACAGGATTTCCAGGCATGTTTGATGGCAGAGCACATGTGGAAGCAGTTTATGCTGGTTGGGAGGCTAAAAGGGGAGTGTTTTGCTGAGGTTAGAGACTGTAGGAACACTTATTGCTTGCTTTTTTTTTTTTTCACGTCACACACGTATGCTGCATGTGCAGACACTGGAATAAAATTAGCCAACTTCAGCATGGCCTCCATGCAGTGCCACATTTGCTCYGGACACATTCTGCAAACCACCCAGCGCAGACTTGAACACTACCAGTTGAGCCAATGAAGAGCTTTGCTGTAGCAGGACTGTTCAGGATTTAATACTAGGCTTCTTCACTACAACTTTGCTTCAGTGAAACCTGCCTGGGTAGATAGGTGATTTCCAGGCTGTTGTTAACACACTGACTTGCAACTAAATTTAAACTTAAAATCATGTGGAAACTGCTAGAGGGAATCCACTCAATGAAGTGAGATCTGTGTATACCTGYCTACAGTTGCGGTTAGATGGGAATAACTTTCAATTTCCGACTTTTTTTTTTCCTCCGTGCTTAAAACAGGTTATAACTTTCCTGAATACTTTCATGACTTTGAGTCATTGCCTGTGATGGACCACAGACTCCATTTGTGGTCCAGCACCCTGCGTTGTCTCAAGGACAAGATGCAACATGCCACCGTTTCCTGTTTTGGACCTATTAGCTCTTTCCTCTGAGCTGTTAGCACAGTCAGTGAGGAGTCAAGATTCTAAGATGCCTGACGCTCACMACAGCTGCCGTGACTACTTTGTGTAACGGAGTTAAGAAACTGCTCTTTCGGSAAGCACTCAAAATTTGTCTGCCAAGATATTTGTGGGTGGGAAGAATAAAAAGGGGGGTAAGGGGAAATCTGTTTAAAATTTAGATGATATATTTATTTTCAGCTTTTCCCAATATTGGCCCAGCTGTCTATAATTCTCTTAGAGAGAATTCAGGTTGACTCCTATTCTGTGAAAATTTCTGTAATTGTTACAGGAAGAGCTAATTCTTTTCAGTCATGTCACACACCTTCCAACCCCCAAAAAACAGTTCAACAAAATAGTCTCTAATTTTCACCATTAAATGAGAATGTTGTAGTAAAGAAATACTTTAAAATCTAACTTTTTGTAGAAGAAAAGATCCATATGAAAAATGTTCTTCTTAAATTACTAGCCATTTGTTAATGGTGAAATTCACTCAGGATGTAGGGCAATTCTGCCTTTGCAAAGCTGAAGTGCATACCAGTGCAAGTGCCCTGGACAAAGATGTCCCCTTCCTTCAGCCAGCATCTGTCTCGGAAAGTTTATGGAGTCAAGTCTGCATTTTTTCTACAGCACCAAGAGAGAACAGAGATTAAATTTAATATTTTCTACTAAGAAGAGAGATGCATGTATATCTTTCTCCATTTTCTCCTTCCTGATTTTATTTTTTTAAATCCATCACTTGGACATTTAATTAATAACTGTTTAGATTTACTGCTTGCATTAATGTCTCAGATTATACGTTTAGTATTTAATGTTCCCTAGAGGATTTCAGTGCTCCTGCTCAGCTATCTCATAAAACACTTGTTGATGGAATGGAGCTTGGTGGCTTAAAAAATCACTAATACAACCCAAAGCTTTCAGAACAGGTTACTGGTTGAAGCTGGAAGTAAATGATGTGGCCCTGTTGTTTGCATAGAGCAATTAATTGGGGGGGAAAAAAAAAAAAGTTTTCTTCTTTTTGGCAGTGAAGAACTCAAGAATTTAGGCTGATGAAAGACAAGGACTTCAGACAAGAATCCATAGGGATCAAGTCTACTTCTAGACTACCGGCACTATTTTTTTAGGGATCCTGAATGACCAGATATGCTTTTTTTTTTTCCTTCCCCCAAGAGAASTGCTGCACTGTTGGAAGCAGGTGGTCACCATAGATTAGCTCTGGCCACCCATTCTTGCCTTCTTGCCTTCCCCATCGGGAGAGTCACAGWTCCCCAGGCTACAACAGATTTAATTCCTTATGCCCACATGTTGTTAAACAGTGTTAAACACAGAGTTATTTTTAATCTGGTCACCCACTGTACTTACATATCATGCTTCTTCCCAAGCCAGTCCGTGCCAGCATGAGCCTCTTGGTTCTGCTCGTCACTTCCAGGTTCAAACAAATGGTCTCTTRCTCCTTCCTTAAGGAACTCCACATATTTCTGAAGATAGTCAAAAGCACTTACTGTTTCTGGAAGTGAACAYAAAGCCCATATACTTTAGCTATGGCCGTTAGGTAGCCATGATGATGAAATATAATGAGGACAAGTAACAAGTCTCAGTTAACAAGCATTTAAAGCTTGTTAAAAAGCWTRTATTCTATATACACAYATATATATAAAGCATATATTCGATATACATATATATTCTATACACATATATAAAAGCATATATTCTATATACACAATTGGTGAAACTGCCTTAGAAGAGAGTCTGTAAAATAGCTGCATCATTAAAACCACTGCAAAGGGGAAATGCTTGATGAAAGGCTGGCAAAAGACACAAAGAGTAGCGCAGCCACTTAGGCTTTGGAAACCCAAGCCAAACCTGACCTCAGTTAATGAAAGATGAAGTACTTGTCCATAAACTGCATGGTAAGAGCACCACTTCTGCACAGAACAAGAGCCCGTAGTCTAGTCAACATTCATTTCCAGAGGTGGGGTAGAGAGCTAAACAGCAGCCCAGAAAAAGGATCAGGTAGAAGGCTGGATTGTGCCACACTTGGGTGGTCAAGTCAAAAACTTGGTTTTTGATGTGTTATTTCTCAGCTGAATGGCAAGACACAACCATTCAAGGATCAGAAAAGAAGAAAAAACCTGTAGAGGAAGGAACTTCTAGAGAGGGTCCAGCGTAGAGCAACAAAGATGATGAAGGGACTGGAGCATCTCTTGTAGGAGGATAGACTGAGTTGAGCCTGTTAAGCCTAGAGAAGAGAAAGTTGAGAGGGGATCTGATCAATATATGTACAAATACCTGAGAGGAGAATGTAAAGAGGAGGGGGCCAAACTCTTCCTGGTGGTGGCCAATGATAGGACAAGGGGTAATTAAAACACTGGAAGTTCTGTCTGCCTGTGAGGAAGAACTTCCTTGCTGYGAGGGTGTCAGAGCCCTGGAACAGGCTGCGCAGAGAAGTTGTGGAGTCTCTTCCTCTGGAGGTCTTCCAGACTTGCCTGGATGCCACTCTGTGCCATGTGCTGTATGTGTCCCTCCATGAACAGGCAGGTTGGACTAGGTGATCTCTGGAGGTCCCATCCAACTTTAACCATCCAGAGATTCTGTGAAAAAGTATTGTATCATAGGACCAAAAAAAAAAAAAAAAAAAAAAAAAAAAAAAAAAAAATCCTTGGCTTCACAGAGGGCAGAGGTTGCCTTTTGCCTATTTGAAGATGCAGCAGTGGGAAATTAACTTTTCCCTCACTGCCATGGATGATCTCACCCCCTCAACTTTCCTGTGGTTCCTTATGCTGATGCTTTCCTTCTACCTTCTGCTCACCTTGAAGGAGAATGAGATTGGAGTCTCTTTTGGTAGCCATAAGCCAGGGCCTGACTGCCCACTGCAAAGCCTCCCCCAGGTCCTTGATCTGCCCCTTGCCAATGTAGGTGTTGCCAGGAACCAGAATATCCTTGAGGGAAGATGATGCCTTCTCACCCACTACCTTGTCTGCTTGTGCAAGAAGAGGCAACAGAGAGGCAGTGAGGAGGCACCCAAAGGTGAGCAGCTTCTGCTCAAGGGACTGCAGTGTGCAAAGAAACTCCTAAGACCTTGCATTGCCACTGCCCTGCTCTGCCATGGACTTATCCTATGGTCAGAGAGCAGAAGCTCATCTCTCAGATGAGGAGACAGGCAAAGAGAGCCCTGAAAAGGAAGAGGCTTCAGACTGTTCTGCAGTACCCCAGAGATGGCAGCTGTTTTGAGCCTGCTCTGCTCCAAGAGGTTTCCTGAGACCAGCGTTAAGGCATGTTTTGGGAAGTGAAGGAAATCTCAGTTTGGAAGAGGGAGCATGAGAGAATACCCAGCAGCCTCATGGAAGAGTAAGCATGGGGGAATGCCCAGCACCATCATGGATGTTTTGGAGGTCCTGCTGGCCACGAGCAGGAAGAGACTTGGAGGAGCTTGTCCTTCAGGAAGGGAGACCTGAGATGCACGCTGGAGCTGCCACCTACTATCTGCAAATCCCTGCAGGATGGCCCATCCTCATCTCCTAGCTCATCACCACTGCCTCCAAAGCCAGGCACAGAACAGACTTCCAGCATGCAGAAGCAAGCCTTCCAAGGCAAAGCTGGGTTCAGTGCTGTGGAGTGGGGCTTCAGCAGAGAGAGCAAGAGAGAGCGGAGTCTCTAGTTCAGGAAAATGAACGGTAGCAGGAAGAGGGCCTGTCAGTCTAGGTGAACCTCAGCAGGAGTTTCCCAGCTCAGCTCCTCAAGTTCCTCCTGCCAAGACTGATGAGGTGGTAGTGCACAGTGTGCAGGAGCTGGCCTTTCTCAAAAAGAGTGTCAGAAAGCAGCTGGAGCTGCATATTATAGAAATGCAGATAAAATAGTACTTTTGGGCTGCCAAAAAGCATCTTGGAATGTAGGAAGGATGTATTGCTTGTCCCAGAGCAGAAGCCTCACAACTTCCCACTGCCTTGGAAAGCCTGAGCAAGGAGGGCCAGGATAGATATAGGCCTTGCCATGGAGCGATGCTGGTTTAACTGGTGCTTTAGAGCCTGGTGGCAACAGGCAGGCAGAGCCCACAGCTTGTGTGCAGCTGGTCCCAGCTGTGCCAGCCCCAGCACAGATTTCTGTGTTGTGACTGTGCAGTGTACAAGAGCAGCAGCTCTTGTACAAGCACATTTTGGAGAGGAGATTTAAAAATCAGTTCTAAACTGCCATTGTTCTCTCACAAGAAAAAATGCTGCGGGAGAGGGGGCACTTCAGGTGCCAGGCACCCCTGGGCTGCAGACACAGCACAGCTTCTCTTAGGCAACAGACTATGGTCTAGGGAAATGCCTGCCTGCCTGGTGTAAAAAAAGCAGCAGGAGCATCACTGTCACCTGTAGGAGTAGGACACCCCCATGGTTCCCCTGCAGCTGCCCTCAGCCTTCTGTAGCCATGGGCCATGGCCAGACTGCCCAGCACAGAATCCCTCCTCCCCTGCCCTTTGCAGTGCAGTCATTGTCAGGAGCCAGAACATCCTTGCAGAGCAGAGATGATGGCCTCTCACCCGCTGCTTTCTCTGCCTTTGTAGGAAGGGAGGCACAAGCAGACACTCAGGAGAGGCACACAAGAGGTGAGCAGCTCCTGGGCAAGGACAGGCCCTCTGCAAAGAAACCCCTGAGCCCCCACACACCCACCTCCCTCCTCTGCCTCTTTTGGGGCTCCCATGAGGAGCTGCCCATCTGCTCATTTGTCATCTCCCCTTCCAGCAGCCTATGCCACCCCGGAGGAAAGTTCAGCAGTTCTAGACCTTGCACAGGTGAGATATCCCATTTTCCAACTGCAAAGGCAGTTGGAAGCTGCCTGATTCTACAATCCGCCCTGATTCCCTGAAGGGGGTCAATGATTCTCAAGCTGTTCACAAAGCCCACAAGCAGCTGCTGGAACAAATCTTGGGACAGCAACTAGGAGAGGACCCCATCAACTTCTAGTGCTACAGAGATGTTGCTGAAAGTTGCCCACATTGCAKAGGACAGAAAGTAATGCAGGAGGTGCCCTTACCACCTGTTTTGTCTATATCAACATAATATGAGCAAGGATGGAGACCGCCAAAGGAGTCCTGTCCTTAAGCTGAAAATGAGCATCCCCCAGCAAAAAAACACCACCAGGCTCTTGATAGCTGCAGCAGGACCAGGAAGGACATGGGGACACCAGAGCTACCATCTAAGAAGAGCAGTCCACTGAAAAGAGCACGCCAGTACCATCCAAGCTGGAGCAGCTCTAGTGAGGACATGGGGACACCAGCACCCAGGAGACCTCCTCCAAGAAAGTGTTTCCAAAAGACAAAACACATGGAGGAGGGACCAGCATCTCTGCCACTATCACCAGAACCTCTGCGGGCGAGACACCCAAGTCCCCATCTGGAAGGGCTCCTGACAGACCTCACTGATTTCCACAAGGCCAGTCAAGCTGTTAACAAAGAGTACAACAACCCGCTGGAAGAAATGGCTGGGGTGGCTCCCAGACAAGGCTGGGACATGACAGGAGGGAGCCCATCAGCTTAGAGGACTGTAGAGATGTGGCTGGAAGTTGCCCTCACTGCAGACGAGAGAGAGCAGTGCAGGACATGCCCACTCCACCTGCCTTGCCCATCACTATCAACATAAATATGGGCGTGGATGGAGATGGCCAGACGAGTCCTGACCTTGAAGTGCAGATGACTCAGGGGCAAGTCCTAACAGAGGAGCTGCCAGAGCAGGGGAAGAGCAAGGGAGCCCCCAAGGACAAGCACGGTTCTAGGAAACTCTGCCGCAACTCTGCACCTGCTGCTGCAGACCAAGAAAGAAGAGGAGCAGGTCACAGGCAGCCATCCTAGGACAAAGCCAAGAGGCTGGAAGAGGAAAGCGTTGGCCTCATGGAGCAGGCAAAAGGATTCCATCCTTGTTCCACGCCCTTGCTGAGAGCTGGGAAGCAGGAGGCTCGGCCACATCAAGGGCCCACCAGGACACTGCCCTCACATGGGGCTCCCAGGCACAGGACACCACGGGCAGAGACACCAGCTCTGCCACACATCTGCTGTGGGGTCATCCTCTACCTGCCATGCTTTGAGAAAGCCTGTGACAAGCTCCTGGAGAAAATCACAACCTAATCTGGTAGGCACAAGTGCTGCATGAGAAGCCACAATCTAGGAGGACAGGGTGACTGCAGGGTGTCAGCCCCCATAGGGCTCTCCAGAGAGCAAGAGCATGTGACAGTGACAAGGCATGACAGGACATGACAGGAAGGAGCCCATCAGCTTAGCGGGCTGCAAACATGTGGCTGGAAATTGCCGTCACTGCAGAGGGGAGAGAGCAGTGCAGCACGTGCCCTCACCACCTGCCTTCCCCGTCACTATCAACATAAATACGGGTGAGGATGGAGATGGCCAAAGGAGTCCTATCCTTCAGGTGCAGATGACTCAGGGGCAAGTATTAATAGAGGAGCTGCCAGAGCAGGGGAAGGGCAAGGGAGCCCCCAAGCACAGCGACATCTCCAGTAGGCTCTGCCCCAAGTGCCACTGGTCACTAGAGCCTCAGTTCCTTCAACTCCTCCATGGTGTGCACTGCCTGACAGGCTGGCATTTCCGGGGTTGCAGGTCTTTTCCTCCTTGAAAGTGTCCAGGTGGAGCAGCACACAGCAGTTCAGAAACCAGCAAGTAGCAAATCTCTGCCCGGCCTTCTCAAGGGGTCTCCCCTCCATTGATCTCATGCATTTGAGTGATGACAATGACACAGAGAATCTCTTTTCCTGCAGGACAGAGACTCTGTCCCCTTCACTGGTGGTAAAGACTCCACAGATTTCACACGGACTTCTTAGCCAGTGTTTCATTAACAGTTTTCCAAGTCCCATGCCATGCAGGTGGACCCACTGGTCGCTACAGAACATTACAGACCAAATCAAAGCTGTCCAAAGCCCTGTCCTCCTAGAGAAGATGGCTGCTTTGCAGCCGTGTGGTATCCACTCACTGTGGCACCAAGCGTTCTGATTGGCTCTGGTCTCCTGAGCTCTCTCTGATTGGCTGTGGGAAGGACATCTGCCTAGCAACAGCAGGTGGGCAACAGCAGGTTTCTGATGTTGGACCCCAGGCACTGGATTGTTCTGGTTCTGACTGGCTGGGACTGGTAACTGGTTCCCAATCCCAAGGTGATTCCCTCCTCAGTGCACCCCTCTGCAGTATACCTGTGCACCACTTCATGTGCGCTTGTTTTTTGGGAAGACTTTTGTGTTGACTCGCTGTCCTTAGTCCCCTGCAGGTTACAAGATGAGTGCAAGGTCGCAGCAATGAGCCGTATGGAGTGTTTCCATTCTTGGGAGTTTAGGCTTGGATACGCTCAGATTCATGGTTGCTTTTGTGCAGTAGTCACTTTCTGGTGCAAACGGTAAACTAGAATTCAGTATGCAATGGGATTAATTGTGCCATATGGATGAAATAGAAAGAGAAAAGTTTGTGTAGAAGTAGAGGCAATGGGTAAATTAAGATCTGTTCATGAAGAAATAAAAAGCTCTAGGGCAGCTTTCTTAGGCCTGGCACACTGGGAGTGCAAGAGGCACACTGGTCAGAGCATGAAGTGAAATTAGGCTATTACAGCAGTCAAGAGTGCTCTGTGTGTCCAAAGAAACAACGATCCCAGGAGCTTGACTCTCAAACCAAGTGGTTTCAGTGCTGTATTTGGGTGCAGAGAGACTGGGATTCTGATCAGGAAACTTCTGACCTAACAGGAATTCTTCCACAGTGCTCATACCTGCCAATTGCCAGCTGATCCCACAGTTTTTCCGTGCTCACTTACACAATGGCCCAGCTGCTAAAGAAGGTGCAGCAAGTGCCCTTCTTATGCAGTCCAAAGGCAGGGTACTTGAAACACTCTTGAAATACATGTGGGCAGAGAAAGCCTTTAAAATACTGTGTCAAATTAAGACAGGGAACCCAGATTTTCTTGTGGCAGGTGTATAATGTGTGCAGCCAATTAAATTGTTATGGGGGAAAAAAACAAGGAAAAGGAGCAACAGAAAATCAGTCAACATTATTTTGTATAAAGCAAAGGAAATGGCACAGAAAAAAGGCATAATATTTCTTACTGGTTGCCTTACTCAGAAAGAGACACTTATATAAATGTGTATGTGTGGTGTCTGTTCCTTGTATACACACTAAAAAGGAGGAAAGCCAAATCCAGCGGCCTACAGTGATCATTTTAAGCAGTGACCCATCTGAATTATATGACAAGGGTCTGTGCAATGTCCCTGCATCTCAGTGTAGATGACTATACAGAGCCAATAAGAAAGACTACAGAACCAGTAACATTTCAGCCACAGCTGTGAGTTTTCTGCTCACTTTAGTCTGCATTTCTTGTTCAAGGATGCACCAAGTTTGRTGATATCCTGGAGACAGATAGCTTATCCAGTGGAGAATCAAATACAACCCCAGACTTCTGGGCACCAACAATCTGTCTGTGACTTAAGTCATTTTTGCTCTGCACTGTGGAGAGATTGAGGATGGCTTATACAAACAGAACTTGTGTCTGCCAAGAARGAAAATAGGCAGCTAGCCAAGAGAAGTTATATATCAAGACACAACAGCAAGTTTATGATTCCTGTTTTTTAAAAGGATAGTTAAGGCTGCAGGCAGAAATCCTGAGCCAGTTTAAGAGGTTCCCACTTGTTAGATCTGCCAGGATCATCGTGCATGTAGTCACTTTCTCAATTCTATCATAAAGATGCAGGTTTAAAAAATCTTACGTTGAATGCCTGCATGTTGACAGAACCAGACAGAGAAGTACGTGTACTCAAAGTCATATCTGCARATTTGAGGAGGTAGAAACCACATTAATTCTCAGCCAGGATATGTCAACAAGGAATAGCAGTGGCCTTGGAAATTCAGCCACAGAAAGAGGATGGTATGTTAGAAGGTGAGAACTTGTCTGCCCCACACCTCAAATACCTCCCTAGGTGGGTGCAGAAAAGCTGTAACACTATTGCAAATAGTTTGTTAGGTTACAGTACCTCAGGGTGATATGTTAGAGACCCTTCAGGAGCTAGGCTAGTTAGCTGGTATTGCACTAGTGACAAAGTTAACTGCTCCGGCTATCAGAAGTAGCTTGCAGGTCTTGGTACAATGTCGTTTTGTACCGATGTACTCAAACAAAAGTTATTTAGTACCAGACCAAAAAAAAAAAAACAAAAAGCAAAAAACAAAAACAAATATGTGGCACAACATGGAAGAGGCTGAAGCTGTTCAAATAGCTGATCTGTCTCTCTGTGCATCCATCCTCCCTCACTAACCAAGAACACTTGTGCCTTAGCTGGCAGCCATCTGTGAGCTTCTTCATTGTATCCTTTGTCCCTGGCATTCCTTTCCAAGCAGATAATCCCGAGAAGTGTAACATGCAATGGCTCTTGGGTTTCCTGAGCTGACCTTACTGCTCTGTTCAGCTCTGGCACATCCTGGCAGCCTTGCAGAGCACAAGAGGTGACACTGGCAGCACTGTCCTGCTCTGCAGGGAAAGGCTGTAGGATCTGCTTATGCAGCATCTCCTCCTGTCAAGAAGCTGGGGGTGCATTTTCACCTCAGCAAGGCAGATGGTTCTGGGACCCTGCCAGAAACCCTCCGCACAAGACAACTGCTTGCTCACTTGCCTGCATAGGAGCTCTCCACACAGCGGAGAAGGTTGGCACAGACAGTCTTTTGGCTTAAGGTTCAGTTCAACTGCTATGGTAACATTAGTGTTTGCCTTTTGTCAGGCCAGGAGGCAAGCTGTGGGAAAAACACCTGAGTTCAAGAGCTGGGCTGGGGGGAAGAGGCAGAGCACTCACACAAATAAGGACCACGTTGCCAGTGTTTAAGCTGCCAGCACCTCGGTGTCTCTGGCATTAGAGCTGTTTCTAGCAGGGAGTACAAACCACTCTAAAAATTCGTCACTGATACTTGTGCATGGGTGTTTGGAGGAAAAAAATCAAATATGATTTGAGACAGCCTGCACCAATCATGGTCTAATTTGGTCAGAACAGAGAATGGGTTAAGAGCAGATTGCAATGGGTTGTAAGCAGGGCACCAGTTCCCACGCAGCTTTCCAGAGAGCAGCAGCATGTGACAGTGATGATGCAGTGCGACGATGCTGTGCTCTCTGAGGGAGTGGGGCTGGGAGCAGTTGTCTGTGGGGCTGGGGTCTTGCCCAGGGGCTGCCTGGGACTGTTGGGGAGAGGTGACAGGGAAGGGCTCGCTGGGATCTCAGATGAGACGTTCCTGATGGGGGTGGCGGATGCTACGGGGACACAGTGCCAGCGAGGCCGGGGCACAGCGAGGGCAGAGGCAGGTTGGGAGCAGCCCCAGGGACACAGCGGCGCTGGCTCCTGTGGCCTGTGGGGAGCGACCCCGGGRCTGCTGGTTCCCAGCACAGAGAGCAGCCCCGTTCCTGGCGCCCCGGCCCCCAGTGCTGRCTGACCRTGCTSTTCCCCTTGCAGCTGTCCACGTGGAGCAGGGCCCAGCGGGGCCTGGACCCAGCGAGAGCAGCTCCCAGCCAGGCCCTCCTGGGGAGCAGGATCAATAAAGTCATGTTCATTGAAATACGTGTGTGGGGTCTCTTCCTTCTGGGGAAGCAGTGGTGCCATCCCAGCCTGTCTCTCCACCCTCATTACATGGGCAATCTGGGTACGTCTGTTGTCAGTGTGGACTGAGCACAGGGATGTCGCTGCACTTCTCTGAGGACAGAAGGAAACTCTAGAGAAAAATACTTCTATTTCAGTATTTGTCATTTGCTCTGCCCTTCTTCTGAGCAAGGAACAATCCGCTTTCTCTCAACGGAATCTGCAACAGTGGAGGAGAGAACAGGAAACATGGCTGATTAATTAGGATGAGAGACCCTGTCCTGCAAGCCCTGCAGTTTGGACTGTGGAACCCGTAGCCATGAGAGGACAAGACCCCGTGCACTGAGTGGTCCTGCCACATTCCTGCACAGGACACTGTTTGTGTCTTTTGTGTGCTGCAGTCCTTTTGGCTTTATGAGCTATGAGAAGATCTGGAGGGGAGTGGAACTTGGAAATGTGAAGGAGACAGCTTGCTTTGCCAAAGGTCTGTGCAAAATGATGGTGTTTGTGAAGGGATTCACAGATTCACAGAATATTTAAGGTTGGAAGGGACCTCTACAGATCATCTAGTCCAACCTTCCTGCTCAAGCAGGCACACCTASAGCATGTGGCACAGGGTGGCATCCAGGYGGGTTTTGAAGACCTCCAGAGTAGGAGACTCCACAACCTCCCTGGGCAGCCTGTTCCACTGCTCTGTCACCCTAACAGTGAAGAAGTTGCTCCTCACCTGGAGACGGAACTTCTTGTGTTTCAGTTTGTGGCCATTACCYCTCGTCCTATCGCTGGCCACCAGTGAGAACAGCCTGTCCCCTTCCTCCCTGCATTCTCCCTTCCTGAACTTATACATATTAATCATATCCCCTCTGAGCCTTCTCTTCTCCAGAGAAAACAGGCCCAGCTCACTCAGCCTCTCTTCATACGAGAGATGTTCCATTCCCTTAATCATCCTGGTTGCCYTTCTCTGGACCCTCTCCAGAAGCTCCACGTCCTTCCTATACTGGGGTGCCCAGAACTGAACACAGTACTCCAGGTGAGGATGGGAGACAGTAATGGGTATTTATTAATAGTTACTTAAGAAATAAGGCAAGRTGCTCCAGGCTTTAGCTGGGATCTTTGCAGCGAGCAAGGCTGGCATGTGCAGAACTGGTGGGGCATTCAGTAAGAAGCACGAGACTCAAGGCCCTTGCTGTCCTCAGAGCGCTGCTTGGTGCATGAACGGCTCACATGAGGAAGGAGCTGTAGGATGGTGCCTGCCTGCATGAGGTGCCCTGCTCCCAAGGGAGCCTTTGGTGTGGTCAGACAAGATCCCAGCACTGTGTGTGCTTTCCCAAGTTCAAGGCATTTTCCCTCTCTACTGCAGGCAACACCTCTCAGCAGCCTTGCCATGGCTGAGAGGCCCAGCTTACGAGTCCCCTCTTTGGGGAAGAGCGGCATCACAGGCACTGCTCTAGCTGAGCTCTGGAGCACCAATTCAGGTAAAGGGGGAGCAACTTCATGTTGTTACTGCACCACAGTGATCATCTCCCTGCTGGACTGGAGTACCAGCCCCAGGTTGTACACACAACCTCAGTGAGAAGGTGGTGGGGAGCCCAGACATGGGGATTTTGCCCTTCCCTGTGCACAACCAGAGCTGCTGTACGGCCCTGAGCAGTGCCAGGGCTCAGCACTGCCCTGGGCTGCCCCTGGCCCCAACAGCACTGGCYTTGCTCTGGCCATGCAGGCACTTGCTGAGAGTTCTCATGACTCTTGACTGCGTTGCTTAGGCTGAGCTCTGCAAAGGCTGCAACTAGGACAGGGTGACAGCGCCATGTCGTCCGCGCATCACAAATGGGTTAACTGARCTGGGGCAGCRTCATGGCTGGCAAAGAGAGGACACTCTGTGTCATGACCRCATCACAAGCGGGAGGCCATATAGACGTGGCACTGGGGAGGCTGGCTGTCACTTTGCCTGTGAGYGGCAGGTGAAGAGCTGAAAGAGCAGGTAAGCCCTGCACTGAGCCCTGCAGCTCCTCAGCAGGGTGTGCGTGGCAGGGTGGGCCCTTTCTGTGCGTGTGGGCAGGCCCCAGTGTCGGGAATCCAGGGCAGACTCCCCTGGGCACATGTGGCCTGATCCATATGTGTGTGGGGATCATGGGATGGAGGGTGAGATTGGAGATTCCCCTGGCACATGTGGCCTGATCCATATGTGTGTGGGGATCATGGGATGGAGGGTGAGATTGGAGATTCCCCTGCTGTAGACATGAGGTGGAAATAGAAAGAAGTCCTGAGAGGGTACTGGAAATCCYGCAGGGTCTGGGGTRGGTTTGGGGCCTTGATTGCAGATGAGAGGACGTCCTAGTGCAGCCCCCAAAGTCCACGGGAGACTAAAGGACGTTGTCTTGGGAAGCAACTAGAACAGAACCTAGGCTCAGACACTGGATCTTTTCTTTTAGGATTGTTCTTTTTGGCGTGTTTTTGGAAGAGTGTTGCGATTGATCCTAAACTCGGGAGCCACAGGAAGGGTGAGCAGCATCCCTGAACAAGGGGGGAGATCCTTGGATGTTTGTAAAGACTAACTGTTGTGTTCGTGATGACTTGCTGCCCTGATCAAGGAATGTGGACTTGTGCTGTCAGTCTCCTTGAAACTCAAATGGGACAAATAAAGCCTGGTGTTTGTTGAGGATCTGAGGAGGCCATGAAAGTCATAAAAGGATGGACAATGTCTTCTTGTCTCCACAGGGAGGAGGTTGTCTTGTACCTGTTTGAGGGTGTGGTGCGTGGCAGAGATGTCTGGTCTCTGGGAAAAGAACATATCCCCCAACGCCATGGACTCCATCCCCCCACCAGGATTCYTGTGGTCCCTGATCTTCTGGTGGGCCCTGTTGTTGGTGCTCACCTTCTCCTTCCTGCTGGCCTCCTGCAAGGTAGGATTCAGGGTTGGTGCCTGGGCAGGGTACGGGAGAGTCAGTCACCCAGTCCTGCCCTGGCCAGCCTGGGCCAGGAAGGTCAGGATAGAGCTAAGCCTGGCCCTGAGAGAGCCCTGGTTTAAGTGGTGCCTTGGAGGCTGGTGCCAACAGGCCAGCAGAGCCCATAGCTTGTGTGCAGCGGGACCCCACTGTGCCAGTCCAAAGACAGCCCAGAGTGGTTTACAGCTGCTGCAGCAGCTCTGCAACCGGTGCATTTTGGAGGGGGGATTCAAAATCATGCCCAGAATGTCTTTGACCTCCTGTAAGAAAAAAAAAAGTGTTGCAAAGGCAGGACTGCAGACCCAGCACAGCCTCTCTTTGACCACAGCCTGTGATCTGGGGAAATGCCTGTCTGCTCTGATGTAAAAAGTACAATGGGAGCAGCACCATCCCCTGAAGGAGGAGCAGACCCTCCTGGTCCCCTGCAGCTGCCCTCAGCCTTCTGTAGCCATGGGCCATGGCCAGACTGCCCAGTGCAAAGTCCCTCCTGCCCTGCCCTTTGCAGTGCAGTCATTGTCAGGAGCCAGACCATTCCTGCGGAGCAGAGACGATGGCCTCTCACCCGCTGCTTTCTCTGC
>NW_020455632.1:3541327-3618648 GCF_003342845.1 Nothoprocta perdicaria
CAGGCAGAGCAGACGTTGCTGCACAGCGAGGGAGATGAGCAGGGACTGTTGTGGCCATCGTCTGACAGCCAGAGCAGCTCCAGTGAGGATACTTGGCCCCTAGAGCTGATGAATGTCCAACAGCAAAAACAAAACACGTCACGTGAGAGCCGGAGCAGGACCAGGAAGCACATGGGGACACCAGAGACAACGACTATGAAGAGTGTCCCCCATCAAAAGAAAGGGCGGTCACCCGTGAGACGCAGCAGGACCAGGAAGGACGTGGGGACACCAGAACTGTCATCTAAGAAGAGCGGTCCCCACAAGAGAGCACACCAGTACCATCCAAGCTGGAGCAGCTCTAGTGAGGACATGGGGACACCAGCACCCAGGAGACCTCCTCCAAGAAAGTGTTCCCAAAAGACAAAACACATGGAGGAGAGACCAGCATCTCTGCCACCATCTCCAGAACCTCCACAGATGAGACATCGAGCCCCACAAGCTCCCCACAAGTCCCATGAGTCCCAACTGGAAGGGCTCTTGACAGACCTTACGGATTACAATAAGGCCAGTCAAACTGTTCTCAAACAGTACAATAACCGGCTGGAAGAAATGTTGGGGTGGCTCCCAGACAAGGCTGGGACTACAGACAAGGACATAACAGAAGAGGAGCCTGTCAGCTTGGAGCGCTGCAGACATGCGGCTGGAAGTTGCCCCAGCTGCAGAGGAGAGAGGGCAGTGCAGGACGTGCCCACTCCACCTGCCTTGCCCATCACTATCAACATAAATATGGGCGAGGATGGAGATGGCCAGATGAGTCCTGCCCTTGARGTGCAGATGACTCAGGGGCAAGTCCTAACAGAGGAGCTGCCAGAGCAGGGGAAGAGCAAGGGAGCCCCCAAGGACAAGGACGGCTCCAGGAAACTCTGCTGCAAGTGCGGTAAAGTTCAGCGCCGCAGACCATCCATGGCCATCAGGGAAGGCTCGCGGACCTCACCTCCACCTGCTGCTGCAGACCAAGAAAGAAGAGGAGCAGGTCACAGGCAGCCATCCCAGGAMAMAGCCAAGAGGCAGCAAGAGCGAGGGAAAAGGATTGGCCTCATGGAGCAGGCAAAAGGATTCCATCCTTGTTCCATGTCCTTGCTGAGAGCTGGGAAGCAGGAGGCTCAGCCTCATGAAGGCCCCACCAGGACACTGCCCTCACATGGGGCTCCCAGGCACAGGACACCACGGGCAGAGACACCAGCTCTGCCACACATCTGCTGTGGGGTCATCCTCTACCTGCCGTGCTTTGAGAAAGCCTGTGACAAGCTCCTGGAGAAAATCACCACCAAATCTGGTAGGAACAAGTGGTGCRTGAGGAGCCACAATCTAGGACAGGGTGACTGCAGGGTGAGAGCCCCCATAGGGCTCTCCAGAGAGCAGCAGCATGTGACAGTGACGAGGCAGTGCGACGATGCTGTGCTCTCTGAGGGAGTGGGGCTGGGAGCAGTTGTCTGTGGGACTGGGGTCTTGCTCAGGGGCTGCCTGGGACTGTTGGGGAGAGATGACAGGGAAGGGCTCGCTGGGATCTCAGATGAGATGTTCCTGATGGGGGTGGCGGATGCTACGGGGACACAGTGCCAGCGAGGCCGGGGCACAGCGAGGGCAGAGGCAGGTTGGGAGCAGCCCCAGGGACACAGCAGCGCTGGCTCCTGTGGCCTGTGGGGAGCGACCCCGGGGCTGCTGGTTCCCAGCACAGAGAGCAGCCCCGTTCCTGGCGCCCCGGCCTCCAGTGCTGGCTGACCATGCTGTTCCCCTTGCAGCTGTCCACGTGGAGCAGGGCCCAGCGGGGCCTGGACCCAGCGACAGCAGCTCCCAGCCAGGCCCTCCCGGGGAGCAGGATCAATAAAGTCGTGTTCATTGAAATACGTGTGTGGGGTCTCTTCCTTCTGGGGGAGCAGTGGTGCCATCCCAGCCYGTCTCTCCACCCTCATTACATGGGCAATCTGGGTACGTCTGTTGTCAATGTGGGCTGAGAGCACAGGGATGTYGCTGCACATCTCTGAGGGCAGGGCCTGGGGCTGATCACCTGMTAGAGGTTTCTGCAGGGCTTTCTCATGGGCTCCCTGTCTGCCTGGAGATCTATGGCAGTGTGGACTTGGGAAGGCCGCCTGCTTGCACAGTTTCCCACTTTCCCTGTTTTCACTGCTTTTCTAATGGACTGTCCTGCTGCCTGGAGATCCACTGCACACGACATCTCCATTCTGGGGTGGACACTGTGCAGTTCCCCAAAGATMGTAAGTGGAAGGGGATGATGAAGATCGGTGTCCACCATAGGTACAGAGGGCATGAAGGCCCAGCAGCTGTTGTTCCGCCCAAGGCAGACTGCCCTCACTCCAACAGGCCACGCTCCTGGGACAGCAGACAAGTACTTTGAAGGGTACCTCCTCTCCTCCTTTCTGTGGGACTCCTCTCCTCCTTTCTTTAGGACTAAGTGGGCCTGTCTCCCCCAAAATCCCTGCTTGGCATTGCAGGAAGATCTGTGGGTGTCATCAAGGCTTCCTGAAACTGCTGGGAAGTGGCCAGGAGCACAGCCCAGAGCTCTGGGGCTGGCAAGGGCCTCCTTGGGTGGGAGGAAGAAGGGCCCGTGGGGAGAGTGCTTCATCTTCCCCTTTTACTTGTCTTTGGCAGAGCAGATGGTGAGGGAAGCGAAATGCTGAGGAAGAGGAGGAGGAAGTGAGCTTGATCCAGAAGTAAAGATATTACAGCAGTGAGAGTTGGTGGAGTCAGGGRGATGGCAAAAATTTCATGGTTCCCTCCCACTGGATGGCTGCTGACTAAGGAGATCAGAGGAGGCCATACAGAAACAACAGAAGGGAAAGCAGACTCTGAAACTCTTCTTTTGGATAATTCTTTTCACATGTTTTCCTGTGGCTGAAAACTGCTCTCCATACAAAGAGCCAAGAGGCAGCAGGGGCAGGAGAAACAGGCTGCTTCTGCCCAGGAGTGGTCCATGTGAGAGCAGGCATGACATGGTTCCTAGAACTGGGGGCTAAGGGGGAATGCCTTAGGGAGTGCAATTCAAGGGCCTCAAATCTGAGCAGATATACCCATGTGGACTCATGTCCAGAAAAACTAACTCGAGAAACAYCTCAGGCTGCCAGCTGCTCTCTGCAAAATGCTGCAGGCCAGCGTGCGGAAGCAGAGCTTCCCAGACCAAGCAAMGTTCAGTGCAGTGGAGCTGGACTTCAGTCTGTGCAGCAAGGGGTGCAAAAAATGGGACCAGCCAGCTGAGRTGGGTAAACACCTGCATGATATCCAACCTCAGGCCCTCTCAGATCACAGATCTTCTTAGGGAGGTGTGAGATGTGTGTAGCCATCAAATTATAACRAAGAAAAAAAGAAAAGGGAAAAAAATAAAATCAAAGAGCAATAGAACATCATTCTTTATAAAGCAAAGCAGATCTCCAAAAGAGAAATCTAACATTTCAGATTAGTTTCCTGCTCTGATAGAAGGAGACACCGTATATAAACAGACATGGATGGTGTCTGAAGACCTCAGTTCCTTATATACACACTAGAAAGGAGGAAACCCAAGTCCAGTGACCTGGAATGTTTTTTTWTTTTTTTCCCCAAATCCTGGAGTCCTAAGTCTTTTTCCTTATTCCAGTATCTAAGTCTCCTGTGCTACTCCAGTACTCCAGATAGCTCTCAAAGTGRTATTAGTCTCCTCCTTCCCAGAGGCAGTCCAACATCAGTTGTAGTCCACAGAAACACAAGGAATAGCTGAATGCAAATCAGTAACAGGGACAGCTAATATTATGGTATCTTTTTCAGAAGTGGTTGTAGGATAAGGAAACAAAAGTGTGYTAGAGCCAAGAGGTTGTCCCGGAGCTCTGAAAACTTCAATGTGGTTGCTTACAAAAATATAAATGACTTTTCTCACAAAATCCTCCCCTGCCTCCAGAAATGTCACTGCAATCAGAAAAAAAAAAGCTTGCTTCTGGATGAATGACATGAGTGAAAAACAAACAGTTCACACTAAGGCAAGCCAGAAATATCCTTGGGCTGGCACACAAGTAACGTGATGGCAAATGGGGACAGAATAATGATGGACGAGATGAATGTCATCATCGTGATCTGGCACTGCTCTTGCGCACATGTTTGTGGATGGCTGTAAGGCGCTATAGAAGCAAGGAAAATAAGCACAGCACTTTCCTGGTGATTTAAACACACTGTTGAATGGACAACCATACCTTTTATATTCTTAGGCTTTGAACTGCTTGCCAAAATATCTGAAGAATGGCTTGGCAGTTGAAAGAAGATAGCTGGTTTCAAAGAATATTTGAAAGAAGCAGAGACTCTCTCTGGAATGCAAGAAAGGGATGCAGAGAGCCCAAAACAGTGCACAGCAGAGTGGGTCAGACCTTGTAAATAAAAAGCACGAAAGGGAAAGAAAGGCTGTGGAGTAACATCTGAGGGTAATTTAGGCACAGCTTGAAAGGGAAAATAATGCTTTGCCCGTGGGTTAACCAGAATGCCATGGTTAACCAGTGCGGATAAAAGCAAAGTGACAAAGTGAGAATGAGCACACAGGACTGGGAACAACAGTGTCTGAGGGGAAAAGAAAACTGAGAGAGTTTGATGTACTTTAACCAGACACTGGACGGCTTCCATCAAAAATAAAGTAGCATGAATATAGGAGACTAGGCCTGGTATAATGTCTCTTTGAACAACAACAAAAACAAAGCCACAGGAAAGGTATCAGAAACCAGAGAGCTTACCTTGCTAAGCATAGGAAACTGGAGGCTAAGAAGGTCTGGAACTGCTCTCTATAAATACAGTTGGGTGGAAGCAAACAGAGAGGAGGAAAGGATCAATTTAACCTAAAGCACGATGTTGGCATGAGAACAAGTGGGTACAGACTGTGAAAATATATTTAGATAGAAAATTAGAAGGTTTCTTACCTCTAAATGAATCAGGATCTCTCAGAAAGGCAAAAAATACTATTTCTTTGAAGAGGGACTTTCAAGCTGAATTCTTTCAAAGTTTATGAAAGAGATGTTTGTGATAGTGGGGGATAGATAAAAGGTCTCTTGTTTCTAAAACCATCTGTCAGAATTAGAACAGTTATAAGAAGATGGTTTGAAAAAAAAAGTTTATTTTACATGTTTAACTGGAAATCATTCAAAATGCAATTGTGGGCTAGAATGCAAAACCCTGTTAGTCTCCCCATTGACTTCAGGACTTTGGATCAAGTCCTGTTTGTAAATCTCCTACTTATCTATCACCACTGAAGTTCCCTGAAAGCAAAAGAATCCCTCAGAGTTGAGACAAAATCAGCAAATGTACTTTTTTACTATGACCTATGAGGCAAGACAGAAGAAGAATTATGGTTTCCTTTTCTTCCTTTTGTCTGCTCTGGAGCAGAAGAGCTGCTCTGAGACTGCCATAGCCAGCAGTGGTTCACCTGAAATCAACTTCCATGCAGAATTACTGGAAAGTAGTTGGAATGCTTCAGCTCACAACCTTATTCCAGAGGAATTTCACTCTGAAAAGAAGGCTTGTGAAATTGGCCAATACCAGCCAGGTGCCCCCTGACTAATATATGAAGGTTGTTGCTGCTGCACCAGGTGCATAAAACTAAAGGAKATATAAAGGACAGAGAGGGACACATGGCATCTGATGTGCTAAAGCTGCAAATGCCAAAATATGCAATTTGTGTGCATCTTCTGTGGCACTAAAACTCTTTCCCAAGGCACCATTTTTAGAGAGGGACACAGCTGAGCTCTGACATCTGGGCACTATGACTTTTTGATGGCTTTTGGGAAAAAGAATCAACAAAGTTTGGTCTCTGTTCCCCTCCCTACTCTTTCATCACCTCATTTTCTGTGGCTTATTCCATATTGCTACATTTTAACATATTTGCAAGGTACAAAACACTGTACTTCAAATKAATGATATAGTCAGTTTTGGTGGGACTTTTAGCATTTCTTAGTATCTTTTTATTTTTTAAATCTTCTGCAGATAATTAATCAGCACCAAGATTACCTGCACTTTTAATGTGCATTTTACTGTGTCCATTTCTTGTCTGCATATAAGATTATACATAATACTGTGTGGTTCATATCTCTGGCCATAGACAGATGTCTCATTCTGTTGTAGAAATTTAGAAATAGGGAGTAAAACCTACACGAGTAGAAGTTACAGTTTGCATATGAGCAGTTCCTCCTGCAAAGCGATACTCTTGCTGTTTGTGACAACCCCGTCCATCCTCAGAGAAAGCCTTTTCCCAAGCACAGTGCTGGAACAAGGACAAATCTTCAACGTGGAAATGTGCAGCAAGAAACACGATACAAACAGAGCTCCTTTGAGGATCCTGCCAAGGGCAAACAACCAGCAGAGCATTTCCAATACCGGTTCCTAGRGGGGAAAATCTACACTGGAAAATATACCATATCAATTAAAGTGTTTTAAGCGCAACCCCTACCTGAATCTGGAATCATTTTCCTATCTAAACAAGCTGGATTGAGTTTTCTGAACCTAAACACTGCAGAAGCCACGTTTACAGAAGACCTGGATTGTCCATATTCTCTGCTGAGTGGCCCCAGGCCAGAGAGAATTTTTTTTTTTTGCTGAATTAAATAATTTTGCTGAATTAAATGGAGCAGTGAGAGCAGGTTCAGCCTGCCAGCATGCCTMTGCTCAGCTCACATTTTCAAGGGGACCTTCATGTGAAATAAATAGAAAAAAATGCAAGAAGATATTTTAAATCACCTGTGCTGACTGCTTCTTGTTTCCATATTGTCCTGCAGTCCTCTCTAAAATGGTTGTTTCATAAATATCTTTTCAAGAGCAGAACTAGATACTGCCTGGTCTCAAATCCCCAGGACCTCTTTCTTTCCCGTTTTTAAAGATGGATGCTACAGCTGTTCTTTCATGAGCTGCAAAGACTGTTTCTCTAAAATAAATCATARTGGTTTAGACATTCATCCTGCAGCCTCTGGGAATTCTATAGTGAATTTAATCAGGCGCTTCTAATTTGAATTGGTCTAACCTGCTCTGATTTAAAGCCTAAAATATGATGGCTTAAACCCCTTCAAAAGTAGACTGCTTTCTGTTCCTATGCAAAAGGAAAAAAAAATCACTTATGACTTCAGGCTGGTCACCGACAAACCAGTGTATCTTATTACCATCAAACTGAGATATACAACTATTACTACTTCAGAGTCATACTAGCATTTAAAAAAAGTCTGCAGAGCCTCAGCAGAAAGATAATTACTTTGAAAGAGAATTTTCACTTATGTAATTTTTCGTGGACTTCACAGAATTGAATGCCTCAAACTTTTCTTATTTGTCATTGAAAATTACAATTCCTTTTCCTACAGGTTCTTGGTATATTGTTATATAAAGAGAATTTACGTTTCACAAGTAAATTGTTGCTSTATTTCAAATAAAAGTTAATACCTACCTATTATTTTTCTCTTGGGATCTTTTCCATACCTGTTTTATTCAATTTGGGACCATGTCTACAAGCCAAAATTACTTTGTGCCTACTTACAAATATGAAGCTGCTACATTGAGTCCAATGGATGAGTTCTTGACTTTGAGATGGAAAGACCTTTCTGCACACCAGGGCAACCAGTGACCTTGGTCACTGCAGGATGAAAATAGCTCTTGCAAATTAATTTTCAACAAGCACCTGTTTGCAAGTTAGCAGTCTTGTTTGWTAGTCGCCGAGCACATCCAGGGAATGACGCAACCGAGTTACCTGTCGACTGCTCCTCCATGAGCTGTGACGACAAACCACTCACACGTACCCAGTTCACTGCAGTAACGCAGGGAAGCACAGYCAATAACCCACCTTTGTGGCCAAAGCAAGAGTCACACACCATCTGCCATTAAAGGAATTTGCAGTATTGCCCTTGACAGTTATAAAGTGCTGGTTGAGAGTTCAGGCTAACGCATTTTGTTTTCATTTTGCACAGATCACCGTGCACACTTTTCTCTTTTACCTTGGAATGGGCCTATCAGTGCACTCTGCTCTACTACAGGTCCCAGGGTCTGCTGAGAGATGCCCCAAGCTTAGCCTCCTCATCACCTCACACCCTAGAAAGTTCTCCAAGATGAACAAGTTCASTTGCTGCCAGCTCAGGTCTCGATCATCAACAAGTTTCACTCAATTCAAGTGCAGAAGTCTGAGAAGTCAGAGGCAGTTTTCCACTCTGCTGTCCAAACTCTTCAAACATTAACCACATGTCACCATATTAACAAAACAGCAGGATAATTTGAACACTTTTCATCAGTCAGAATAACAAAAGGTCTCTAGGAGTTTATGTTCAAATGCAAGAAATACATCTTCTGAGCATTTTAAAAGTAACTCATTGGCATGTGAGATTAGGTCTTTTTAAATCACTCTGTGTTTTTGGAGAAGTCTCATCCTTTTCCCTGGTCCTTCCACTAAACTCTAAAGTTTCAGCATTTAAAATTGGCTCGACAGAGGAGAAAAAAAAAAAAAAAAAGAACAAATGCCAGCCAGGCTTTTCTGGAGGGTGCCATATACACTGCAGGTAGTATTTCACACATGCACATGAAGCAATATATACTTGGCAAACTCTGTAGAAGCAATGCAATGCTGCCATTTTTGATTGCCATTAATGCTTATATCTGAACTGAAATTTTTGTGAACTCTATACCATAGGCTGGTTTTATTTCTACAGAAGTGTTTGTTTACATTTATAGCACAAGGAGTATCATGTGACTGTTCTTAAAAGTTTTTATGGTAACTKGCAAACCAAACTTGAGAGGCAATACTTTATATTTTTATTAACAATTTGGATGTTCAACAAGAATAAGTACTCAGAAAATTGCTGTCAGCAAAATCATTCCAGTACATAAATTTAGAGCTCAAGAATATTGAAAAATTGGAGCAATGAACCAAACTCTGAAAAATTTAATTCAGTAAATTAATTCAGTAAATACACATGCAAAATATTGAGCTTAACATGGATGAACCAAAGACAGAGATGTAAATGAGGAACAAACCAGCTGGCATCAGAAAACCAGAGGTCCTTGAGTTTCTAATGGATCTGTAAATAAAGATGAGTCAACAATATGAGATTTTCTGTAAGACATAAGATAATTATTCTGTTCTGGCCTGCACTGAAGAAGCCCCAACTGGATTATTGCAAATGAATGAAAAAGGTAATAGATTAAATGGAGAGGCTAAAAAGAAGCAGTCAGAATGATGAAAGAATTCAAAAATATCATCTGCAAGCGAAGATTAAGAACCCACAATGGTTTAGTCTGGAAAAAGGGAAGTTTAAAGGGGAAATAATTGGTGCTTTCCATTATGTAAAAAGAGAAATTCTCCATTGTTCCCCAGGTAGAATGGAGGAAAGAAAAAATGAAATCATCTTTGCTGCAAAGGAAATGTGGGTTATTTTTAAGCTTGTGTACTTGTACCGGTGTGGACTTGTTGACACTGAGGAGAGATTTCAGGAAGAATAGATATGCTTGATCTCAGGCCAGCCTATGAAGGTGAAGTTTACCAGTGTCCTTTAAGGGTTCCGTCATTAATTCCTTGGCCAATGGGAAAAATATTTTCACATAAGTCTGGAGAGCTTGATCAAATCCAGAAAATTGATCTTGTTAAAGTGAGGGGCCTGTCTGTCTGCAGTTKAAGAAAGGATTATTTCAGTTTTAACCAAATTTGTGGCTTCCCAACTCAAGTGAAACTGRAAAAGACCATCTGTCTATTGAGACGAGGATCTCTGCACAGGAGGTTGCCCTGCTCAGATTGTTTCTGTCCAGGTTCATATCCTCTGTGAGCACAGCTCCCTGTGAGACAGAGCACAGTGGGACTGGGGGTGAAAAGCCGCAGTGCTCTGGGCTAGAGCTGTCCAGGAGTCTCTGTTCCACTGAATGCAAAGACCAGATGTGGCTCTATGCAAAATTATATATCTGAAGGTGAAGGAAAGAGAACTTGTGCCATGCAGCATCTGCCTTGGTGACTCTCAGGAAGGCTTCTTGCTTGTTCTCCTGCAAAGGGAGTATATTTTGTAGCGGGATAGGTAGGCAAAACAAAGGAGGACAACTTCTTTAAACAAGGGAAATTATTGCTTCTTGTGGAGCTTCTCGAGAGGGTCCAGAGAAGRGCAACCAGGATGATTAAGGGAATGGAACATCTCTCGTACGAAGAGAGGCTGAGTGAGCTGGGCCTGTTTTCTCTGGAGAAGAGAAGGCTCAGAGGGGATATGATTAATATGTGTTAAGTTCAGGAAGGGAGAATGCAGGGAAGAAGGGGACAAGCTGTTCTCACTGGTGGCCAGCGATAGGACGAGGGGTAATGGCCACAAGCTGGAGCACAGGAAGTTCCGTCTCCAGGTGAGGAGCAACTTCTTTACTGTGAGGGTGACAGAGCAGTGGAACAGGCTGCCCAGGGAGGTTGTGGAGTCTCCTACTCTGGAGGTCTTCAAAACCCGCCTGGATGCCACCCTGTGCCACATGCTGTAGGTGTGCCTGCTTGAGCAGGAAGGTTGGACTAGATGATCTGTAGAGGTCCCTTCCAACCTTAAATATTCTGTGATTAYATCACGTAGGCAAACCTAGGTTTTACCCGGCAAGTCGACATTTGAAACAAGGACAGAACTGTTTTTAGCAACCCTAAGCATGACACAATGTAGTATTTATTCAATTTCTGTCCTTGTAGCCTTCAAGAGCTAAAATTCTGTTAGGGTAAGAGCTTACTAATACCTGTGGTGTACTTACAGTGTTGCTGAAGTAACAAGGCCTGAATCATATCCATTCCAAGAGAAAAAAAGTGGGGKKTTTTTTTGTTTGTTTTGTTTTGTTTTTTCCCTGGAATTATATCCAGTGTTACACCATGGTGTGACATTTAGCACTGCCTGGCATTCCCCTGTCCCTTGCAACCACAACAGCAAATGACTTAGGTCAAAATCTTTTAACCAAGTTAAGAAATCATCTTCTGCAAAGTAGCTGTTTCTAGTGCAGTAACTTTGATCTACACGAGCTGTTGTCATAAGACAGGTTTGGCTTTTAGAGATGGGATAAAGCTCAGACCCTTAAACACTTTGTCCGAAACAATCTGGGAATGTGCCTCTCTGCTGGGAGCAAGCCAGCACTCAACCAWCTGAAGTAGCTGCACTGACAGGATTTTAAGTCCCCATAATTAGATCTTTCACATAAAAATCCAAAGCACAGCCTTTCTGATTTAAGTAGTTCTCTCTTGCATTCCCCCTGTTGCCTGGGTTTTGTGCTGCTCTGCTGTCGGTCTGTGGAAACTGTGTCATTATCCACCCACAACAGCAGCATTAAATTTTCTTGGGCCTGAACCTAACCTTTGTTTCAGCTCTGTTTCTGGCACCTGATCCCACTCCTGCCCTCAGAATCAAGTGCTAAAGAGAATGAGTCATTTCACCGTGTTACAAAGAAGGAAATGTTAAGCATCTGTCTGTCTCAAGCATCTTCTTAAGGCAGTTCTCTTAGGGTATGTACCCATATGTACAGCACTTGGAGTAGTGCAACCAGCTTCCATTTCCACCAGCACGGTTCAGTAGGTAGAGTCTAGAGTCCAGACACTATATAGAGTGGTCTTGTTTGCACCAACTCAGTCCAACCTGTATCAGTGAAAAGGTTTTTCTGTGGGTCTAAGCACAGTTGTGTCCCGATGCAGGGCCACTTGATCCGTAGCAATGCAATGCTTGGGCACTGGGCAATGCAAAGCCTAAAGCAATGCAATGCTTGGGCATAGATATGCTTGGGCACAGATAAGGTCCTACAGATGGGCGAAGCTCTCCACAGATTGCCGCAAGGAACAAGTACATTCCCATCACTCAGATGGGCTATGCCAGTGGAGCTCTGCTCTTAAGGCAAGAGACCAAAACAGCWGGCAGCCCAGGTGCTGGTTCTGGGCAGGCAGTGGTCTCCCCTACATCTCTAGGGAATTCTCTGTGTGTAGATTATGCTTTTCTTTCAGGCAATCTATATGCACTTTTAATCCGATTGACACTGATGAGAGAAATAATTTTGGATGACACTGAACAGAAAGTTTGTGGGAATTCTTGCAAAGAGGCAGTGTTGCTCCTTCCTATGACACTGTGTATAGGAACTAAACACTTCACAGTGAGGTGTGTTACAAAACTAAAGTTCATATAAGTCTCCAAAGAGCTCAAAAAGACACAAAGCAAAGGTCCAAAAGCTTCTTCATTTTTTAGACTGATATTACATTGCTACAACCATTGTTAATAGAGAATGATGCACAGGTTTTATTATGTATAATGTTCAATATTCAATCAACAATTACAGGAGAGGGAAAGAAGTTCCTGCACAAGAAAAGCATTTCTTGTCTGGCAAAAGCAAGGTTCATATGATGGGTGTCAGAATCTGCTTATTATGGCAAGACCAAACAGATGGTACTCCTGAGACCACTGGGGCAGCAGGGCCTTTTTCATGGGGGGGATTTCAGATGGGGGATTTCAGAGAAAACAAAATGCTTTGCAGAAGGTCTACAGCATTTTCCCTATTTTACTCAGGGGCAGCTGGGGTCTGACAGGAGCCCATCCTGGGTCTCAGCAGCCATGGCAGCTGTTGGTACCTTCTGCTCTGGCTTCTGGAAAGTTCCTCCCCTGCCTCTGAGCTTCCTCAAAACAACTCTCTCTGCTGTCTCCTTGCTGCCATGCTCCACATTGATTGCCTGACAGCATGTCAGTCCCAAGACACATCTGTACCCAGAAAGGTGGTAATGGTGCCATTGTGCACCTGGTACGATGAAAAGATCAACAGGAGGTCTCTGGATGGCAACTGACCACCAGGAGCAACTTGTGGACAATGGGAACAGACAACTGACAGCTGATAGTTCCACAGACATAAATAAGCTGTTTTTAGCGACTTTTTAAAGCTTAGAAAAGGGTAGAGATAAGGTTTAATAATGATCCGTCTTGCAAAGGACATCTGCTGTTCAAAGCAGGACAGTTTTGAACAACTTCAATAGCAGATTGTCATGACTCTCATCCTTTACATGAGGTGTTTATGTGTCCGTGTGAGCTTCAGGACACTTCAAAGTTGGGAGAGAATTTACAAGTCCAAAACAGAYATGAAAATGAGGATTATTCACAGAAGAGTGTTGTAAGGCTAACCTAATTGGCTTATTTGTCCTGCAAGACCATCTGTCTAGTAATGGATAAATGTCAAAATATTCAGCATTATGGTTTGGAAAAGCATGAGAGATCTGGACGTCAGTCTGAACTCTCTGAACACTAACTTTCCAAATTAAGGCTGGCAGTCAGTCTCACACAACTGGCTTTCTTGTGAGCCCCCTGACGCTACTGTGTATGTTGCTGGCGAGACACACGATGGGTGAAGCCTCTCCTGCATGGACTTGGCAGCCATGGTTGCAGCCTCAGCCAGAAGCAGAAAGGAAAACAGAACTGAAATGCAAATCTTATCTGACTGCTTCTAAGTTTCCAAAGAAATTAAGGTTAAGCCCTTGTGGTGCTGGAAAAGAGACCTGCACTAAAAAAAAAAAGTGACAGAAGGACAGAACAGAAAAGTCTCCTGTTTTTTTTTTTTCCAGACTGGTTTTCCTGTTCTTTCTGCTGAACACAGAGAAGAGCACAAATATATGAATTGCTGAGAAGAAAGTTGCAGGGAAGGTGATCCCTGATGATGACTGAATGTGCAGGTGCTTCAGGTTGAAAGCTCTTTTCAAAACCCAAAGCCAAAAGCTCTTTTTAACCCACRCCTGGCACTGAACGTGCTCCAAGCAGTCTGTGGTATGTATGGTGCCTGCAGTAGAGCTTTCTGAGACCCAGGCATCTCATCACAGGCACTTCCCAAGTATCTCCTATGCAATGTTTATCTGGAAACCTACCCATTGCTACTGTTATGTGCAACCAAGTAGGAGGGACTGAAAAAAGAACAGTCAAATTAGGCACATGTGTTCAAATTGCCATGCCAAACTGCAACATGATGTGTGTTGGATTTAATTACATAACTTCTGTTTTTTTTTTAATCCACCCACTTTTTTTCATATGCAGACTTGTGAGTTATCTATTTCTTGGTCAAGGAAGCATTAAACAACTTATTAATTAAAGGGGGTGGAGACTTTATAATACTAAGCTCTGACTGCGAGGTCATCTTATGGCACAATGTTTCCCTKTACTTCTAATGACAAGCAGCTTGTTTTGGCCATGTAAAGAGCAAATACTCCCCATCTTCTGGAGCAAATCACTCTTTCACAGCATTCCCATGGCAACAAGGGACTAACTGAGTGTTCTTGAAGCCATCCCACCTAGAGGAGCAGGAAAGTCAAACTTTTCTGTATGAGTGTGGAGTCACCAAGAGATGCGTTTTGCCAGTGTGTGAGACTGGTGACTTATTTGCTTTCAGAGAACTCATGTTGTTTTCTGGATCTGCAGTGAGGGAGAGTCAGTTGGTCTCAAGAATGAGATTTTAAGTGGCTTGTTAGATTGATGTATCTTGTTATCTATTTGTGTATCAAACCAGAGATGCCCAGGAGCTGAGCACGGTGCAGATGGCTACCACTAATCCAGTGACAATAGCCCCATTTCCAAACCAGACACACACAATGACCTACAGATATCTGTAGCTTTAGATAAAGTAGGTGTCTTTCTTCATCACCGCATTAAGCAGGCCTGGTATTCAGGACAGACAGTCCAAGAAGATCTCTTAGTGTATTTTACCTATGCTTACAGTGAAGACTCCCATAAGCACAACAAAATCAGTCTAAATTCTGCGGCTCACAGAGCTCAGCACAGGCATCCCTTTTATGCAACAACTTAGGTGGTCCTGGCAGCCCCTGGCTGCCTGCCAGCCATACACCATCTAAATGCAAAGCGCACTGTCATGCCTACACACCACCACCCACAGCTTCCCTTTGCTCAGCCAGTTAGAGGAGCTCGCCTTGATCTAGAAAGCATCCAACTGCCCCTGTGAGTGGGGTATTGACTTTGTGCAATACAGGAAAAGTCATTTGCCTTGGAAGAGGCTGCTCCAACAGCTCAAGACAGCAGAGTCTCAGCAGGCTGGAACAGATAGCACTTCCCTAAAGCATGCTAGGGGWGTTAACAGCAGGGGAGAGACGTGACCATATGAACTATGTGAAAATGCTTCCTTTTACTGGGAAGGCAGACCTCTCTCCCATTGAGCCCTTAACAGCAGAAAAAAATTCTTCCCTTGCAGATGCACACACAGTGTTGTAGTGTTGAACTTAATGACTGTGCAATCATCCAAAGTCTTGGATTCAGCCATGGATGCATAAACCCTGGCTTTACCCTGGAAGAGAAGTCCTACTTTCCCTGCTTCTCAGAGGAAGTGTGAGTTTTGCTGGCAGCACTGTCTTATCAGTGCGCATCTTCTTACCCTTTTTGAGGTCTATGAGACTCAGATTTTAGGACACTTTTTTAGATGTAAGAGACTCAGAGCTACCCTGTTTCTTCAGACGAGCACTCCTCCGTGAGGTTTCGTGGTGCAATGAGTCCATAGACTGCCATGTAGTTTCACCTCCGGCCTGCAAATATGAGGGCTGAGAAAGCAGTGAGGCTGTCTGCTCAGCAGAAACCAAGAGCCCTTAAAATCAGACCTGTGGGTGCTCAGGTGTGATGGAAAGGACATCTTTGGCGTCACTGTCAGWGGAGAAAGGGCTCTTGTCACGTCACCTCAATACTTGGAAGCCTGCWGGGATTTCATCATTGTTCCCAGCATGGCACAAAGTTTGCAGCCCTGCCCAGAAGGGAGATGGTTATTCATTTACCAAACTTCAAAAGCTGGAGCAAGGTCATTTAGCACCTGGGCACATGTACATAAATCGCCATCAATGTCAGAGTCCAAAGAGTTTTAAAAAGCACCTTTCCTCCTCACACAACCTCCTCTGTGCATCAGGCACCACTAACAAACTATAAGTCTTTAGAAAGGGAAGCAAAGAGAGCAGCGACTGGCACAGGCAAAGAGTTGGTTCTTGGTTACCAGCTTTGGGCCTGGGATGCCACCTCACAATACTTCTTCCTCCATCATCTTGGGAAAGGAGAGAGAACTTAAGTGTTATCCCTATTTTAATGATTTGCTTCTTCAACTTGTACTTTATGGGAAGCGGCAGTCCCCACCAACATAAGCCAAAGGTAGAGAGCATGGAAAATGCAGGGGATGCCTATGGGACAATGAGCACCCCAGCACATCTTTATCTGTACTCACTCTTGGCCTGTTTGGCATTTCATTGCTAAGGCGATCCCTGATGTATCTTCTGCACTGCATTAAATAAATAAATAAATAAATAAATAAATAAATAAATAAATAAATAAAWARATAGTATGGAGAAATGAAGGTCACAGCTGGGTAGCAGATATCTTTAGCACTTACAGACTTGGTAGATGTGAGTATAGGTGGCACAGCATTGTCACTCTTCCTTCATCCATCCCAGATCTTATCACTCTCAGTAGCATTGCAACTCACTTTGTCTGCTGAGAAAAGYGCCTCTGCTAAGCGGTATGTCTGATTGCAAGGGCCAGTCTGTGCAGGTTCTGCTGCTGTGATTGGTTTTGGGCAGCTTGGAACACAGACCAGAGCCAGAACCAAGAGGTAGTTGTTCTGTCCCTGTATACAAGAGTCCCAAAGGCCAACTGCTGAAGACTTGGAACCCCTCAAAAACCTTTAGCAAGACCAAAATAAGGGGTCAAGGCCTAGTGAAAAGGGAATATCTCCATGTATCAAATTCTCCCTACAAGGCTGTAAGTTGCCAGTGGCTGAGGAAAAATAAAAGGGATATAAAAATAATCATGGAAGGATATCATTGCATCCTTGCTGGTTCTCAAAGGTTCAGGGACATGGCAGAAGAGACGAGGGTTTTCCTGYGACTGCTTACATCAAGGTAACAAACTTTTCCTATGTACAGAAATGAAAAGGAGGCCAACTCTTGGGCCTCTTGCCACTGTCACAAGAACGGTTTATTCATAAATGTTCATTTTCCCTGACAAATAAATGTATCTGCTTCTTAGGTTAGTTGTCCAGAAGGATTTCAGAGAACTGAGGAGGAGGAAGAATTAGGATAGAGTTAAGGGGAATCCCTCAGGCTAGGAAGGTTGCTGTGAATTCATTTGCAACCATGGTTCTTAGGCAAGGCACTTGTGTCTGAGGAAGGCCCTGTAGACAGAAAAGCAAAAAGGTGATCTAATATGAGCATCAGGCTTTGGTCTGTCTAGCTATGCTCTAACAACCCTCAGATGGCCACAGGGTGTAGGAGACTGTATCATCTAACCTCCTGCTGTACAGAAAACACTGTGTCCGAGGACACTGACCAGGCAAGCAGATAAGAAAATAAGCTCAGGTAGTGAATCATACCCTCTCTGAGTACAAATAAGGCTGTTAACACTTTCCTCTCTCCCTCTGCAATGCCCAGTCCAAGCTAACAGAGCATCTGCATGGGTACAATTGTCCCCAGCAGGCACCAGACAAACAGTACAAAGGGCACACTGGTGCAGCGTGGCCCCACAGGGTGCTTAACAGGGCATGACAACACTGCAGGACAATGGCAAGTCTGTGACTACTCGCTGAGACTGTGAGGGAGTCATGTGGGCAAAGATGAAAGGCCCTACCTGGGAATCCGGCTGCAATGAYGGAGCTAAGGCCCCTTGCAGAACCGAACCGGGCCAGCAGCGCAGAGGCTGAGCTGTGCTTGTCAGTGACCGCTCGGCACCAGGTCTGCATCCCAGAGCTGCCTGCATGCTGCTGGCGCGTGAACAAACCCAGCCCAGGGAGTCCTTCCTCTTCTGTGCTTAGACTTAAGCTGCAGGAGGTCTGGCTAGTAATGAGACCTTTCTGATGGGTCTCAGCATTCATGGAACAACTCCAGGACTGTTTGGGCCAGCTGGTAATACTTGGGGCCAAGTACCAAAAATGAAAAAAAAAGGAAAGATTTTCATGGTAATCATTAAATATAAATCTAAATACCTCAACTGGGATGATGTTTTCTTCACATCTTGTTGCCTGTGTACATTAGCAAAGGAAAAGCTTAACTAGGCCTTTGCAGATCTTCATTTTTCTGTTACGCTTATGATATCACAACTTTCATCACTAAGCTGAAAACCGAGGCATTTCTTGTGGCACCGAAGCTGCAAATTGGAATGTCAAGCAAAATGAAGACTTATAGGGTCGTAATTCCCCAGAAGAAAAGAGGGGCCGCTTCTATAAAATACTTCTGTCAGTTGCTTGGAAATCTTTCCAGCAGATTCAGCCCCTGAAAAAGGAATTTACAAGCTGGTGGTGATTAAAATCTGGAATTGTGAAAATGGCTAACAGCCCTTGTTTAAAAGGCTACTTCAGTCCAAGGCAATAAAGGCACAGCTAATGGAAAGGCAGCAACTATTCAGTACATAATTTCATCAGCTGTCAAAAACACAAGGTGAAACAACAGCATGATTCTGAATATTCATTCTGATTGCAAGCTGCAGTCCTGTCACTTTCCATCAACACTTAWAACCATTCAGGTTGCCTTCTAAGAAACATGCAGAGTCCCAAAAATGCACCAAAAATCCCAAACAAATGCCCAGATTCTGCCTTTCTTATTCAGGCTGGGTATCAGCACTGAAGAAAGGGAGCAGATTCCGGCCTTGCTGTCCCAGACATATCATGAGCTGAAGCAGAAGATGTTGCGCTGACTTTATCCACTACTGCTCACTTTCTCATGTGACTCCAGGCACGCCGTGTTCCCCAAATAGAAGTTCATACCTTTTCTCCTTCAGGGCTGGCCTATTTCTGCTCTGTGGTATTCAGATATACCTCCCTCCTCCCAGCAAGCAGCCACATTAAAAATATCTCTGTGTATGTTTCCTTGAATCCTAACATTTCTCGCAAATGTCACTATTCCTTGACCAGCAGTGACCAGCCTGGCTGTTTTTTTTTTTTTTTTTTTTTTTTTTAATGCCTTTAAAAGTGCCCTTTTGCAGCTGCATTTCTACTAATGCAGAGAAACAGCAGTGACTCAGGCAGGAGCTGTAGTGCTGCTGTGTCCACGGTGGTCTAGGCATAAGTAAGACAAAGTTCCTAAGTCACGTTGCTCTCTTCTGACTTGAATATGTCAGTTCATTCAAGAGGATAGCGTGATTGTGAAGACTATGTCAACACACAGGGATTTTCAACTTTGTGTTTTACTGTACAGTACAAAATGAAAAATCAGAGACTATTTGTCTTAGGTAGTGGATGAGCAGATTGTAACAGTATGAATCATGAGCGGGGAGAGCGACCCGAGAGGGATGAAATGTTTCACCTAGGAGAATCAAGAGCAGATTCAGGATCAGAGCAGAGGGCCACTGACACCATATCTTGCACATACTAGCTGGTCTTGTTTCCCCTGCCTGAAAATAAGTTGTTAAAAAAGTAAGCAACGGCAAACTCCAGGGTTTTCACAAACTTCAAGAAGGTTTAGTTATTGCTTTAGCAAAACTCCAGTCCCAAAACTTCAGCAAAGGAGTATCTGCTGAATTTTTCCATCAGGAAGAGGAACAGACAAGACTGCATCTATTCCCGTTATGAAAATGGGGAGAACAGGACAAGGAAAGAGACCCAGAGGAAATCCTATAATGTGAGGGAGCAGGGAAGTGAGGATGAACTTGGGGTATTGCTGGTGCTGGCTCTGACTGTCCATTATGTCCTTAAGCTCTTTTCTCCTGCAGCAGCCTGGTTGCCTGTGCCTGGAGGCAGCCCTTGCTCTGATCAAGGGCAAGCTCTGATCCCCATCGGAAACACTGCTGGGAGCTGAGGGGCAGCCACCACTGCACAYTGGGACATTCAAAGAGAGGGTGGATACAGGATTGAAAATGGAGGAAGAAATGCCTTCCGTGTTGTGCACAATTATATCAGCACTGCAAGTGTTTCAAGGCAACGGCCTCAGTCTTGACTGGATACAAAAAAATGGCAGTCCAGGAGAAATACAAACCCTGTAGCGGAGATGCACTGATGTGAGGATAAACGTGTTTTAGCTACTCCCATATGGGAGGGAAATGAGCTATGTGGTGTATAGCACCTTCACACTCTGAGCTGTCCTGGTAGTGCTATTTCCAGGCATTTCTAAATCACCTCCTTATCCCACATAGTTATCACATGAAACTCATATACATGGCGTGCATAAGCCAGGCCTGCAGAGGAAGTTGTGAAGCAGAGCAGATGTTTATAGCGGCTGATGGTATCCACGACCAAGCCCACAGTCAGAAATATTTATAAGGAACATTAGTTTTCTTGCCTTAAGGCAGAGAAAGACTGAGGGAGCACCTGATGGCCTACGTATCTCTCCAGACAAAAAAAGTTTTTCACTAAGAAACCTTTTCTGAAGCTCTCCCACCACCTGCCCCACACTAGCTGCTGTGGCAGAGCCTGTTCTATAGCCTAGTGGCCAGCTGACATCCCCATAGACCCCAAAACAGCTGATGGATTAAATGGACCATGTGAAAAGCCCAAATTGTGGTAATCCCAAGAAGTAAAAGCTCTATGACTAAAAAAGATGCTGTCAGACCGCTAAATATTTAGCTGCCAGCTGGGGTTACTATGGAGAAGGGTGGTTCTGTATGCGTGGTAGGAATCACTGAGGACACAATTTAAAGAGACTGAAAAGAAGAATGCAATAGGGAGAATAATACATGGTACATATAGGCTGTGAGGACACAAATCCAGCACATTTTAGGCTGTTCATTTGTTGCCATGGTTGTGTTTTCTTTGCTTCACATTTTCTGGGTCCTGTGAACAGCAGGCACTTTGCCATCAAAAAGAGAAGAAATACTTAGGGGGAAAAATCCTATGTGAGTCAACTATAAATGAACATGAGGAAAGGAAGGAGAATCAGGTGTCCCTGGCACCTTTTCAGCCTCATTTACTTTTTCTTATCTATGTAGCAGAAAACATCTGAGCAGCAAGAGCCAACACTTTCCTCTGCTGAACAAAAATGACATGAGTGAAGGGAAAAAAGGTTCTGTTAACATCTGTGGCCAGATAAGAGGTGTGCAAAGATGCCGATAAAGATGAACTTTCTTATCCAGCCATCATGCCTGGCAGCCTGGCAGATGTGCCACATGTTTAATGTGAAGGAGTGGACTCCCTACATCCCCTCTCCACTGACTGCTCCTCCGCAGGGCCCAGCAGGGCGATAATTCTCCCTGTCCAGCGTGGAATATTGCCATCTCTGGAGGCACTGCATTTGTTTCTGTATAAACTGTTAAAATATAGCCAAAAGAAATTGATGAGGGTCCTATTCTTACCCTATGAAAGTAATCTTACGTTGTGAGAGTCTGAAAAAAARAACTTATTTAATTCTTTGTTCTGCATCCTGTTCCTTTATTTCCAAAAGCTCAGTCCTAGCAAGCCACCTTCCAGACCAAGTGCAGATGCTTGCAGCTGGCCAGCTTGTGGATGTGGGAAGGGGCTGAGTGCTTTTGCTCAGAGCACACACAGCAGACCGGGATGGAGCCTGGCCCTCTCTCCCAAAATTAAAGAGATATTTCAGAATAAGTTTATGTGGAAGAAATGTCCTGCATTTTGGGCAGCTAAAATACTCTCTGGATTTAGAAAGGTTTCCAAAGTGAGATGCTGAAGAACAGTCTGTCAGTTCTTGGTTTTAGCAGATTATCACAGCTGAATGGGTTCAGGGTGGCAAATGGCAATACCACCACGGCTGCTCCAAGAGGTATGGCCACAGGTTCACTCCAGGCAGCAGACCATGGAGTCATTAATGTCCCACTCATGTGCCTAAGATGATGGGGAGAAAAGCTTGTGAGGAAACAAAAAAAATCCAGACTAAGAGGGCATGTGAATTGTAAAAGCTAATTTCTAAAAAGACTAAGCAGCTCCTATAAAAGTGTTTCCAGAGGTTATTAAACGTTGAGCAATCTCAAAAAGCACACAACCCCCTCATCCCCAACTTAATCTAGTAACTCAGCTAGGAAGCATCCCTTTCGTTATGGTAGCTACTGCAGCCTGAGTAAGGAGAGGAAACGTGCCTCAGAGTTGACAGCAGTTTCATAGGAGTAATTTGTTGATCTTGCAGTATGAAGCTGAGTTATTGAGGGTGTAGGAGGAATAAATGTTCTACAACTGCAGTCTAGCTCCATCAGTCCTAATAACTAATAGATGTTTGCAGGCTTTCAAAGTCATTTTTCCTTTCTCTTTTAAAACAGAAAAACAAAGCTGCTTTCCATGACTGACATTTATGGAAAATAAAATCAGCTGTTTTAGCCACAGAAATGGACCCAGCATGAGACTCAGCAGTGACGCAGCTCCCTTTCACACTCCTAACTTCTGATTTTGCCTCAATGCTGGCAAAAAGAGGTTACTCAAGGCACAGGTAGCAAACAAGTCTCGCCTGTAGTGTAGCATTGCCTTATCAGAGAGGGACTCTGTGGCACAGAGTAAATTCAGTAAGCAATAACCATTGCTCTGTGGCGCCCTAGCATTGTTTTTACCAATGTCATGTCCTCACCTGCATGCACCATTGGGTCTCTGGGAGACAGAGCCCACAGCTCTGTGTGCTACAGCTTGCTGAACAGTCCCCATGCTAAAAGCATCATAGAATCATAGAATTCTTAAGGTTGGAAGGAAYCTTTAGAGATCATTGGTTTAGAGATCATTGGCATGGGGGATCACAACCCCCCTGCACACACCTGGGGTCACCTAGAGCAAGTGGCACAGGGTTGCATGCAAGCAGGTTTTGAAGATCTCCAGACGAGGAGACTCCACAGCCTCTCTGGCAGCCYGTTCCAGTGCTCTGTCACCCTCACAGGAAAGAAATTTTTCCTTAAGATCCTGTGGAACTTTKGGTGCTTCAGTTTGCATCCATTTCCTCTAGTCCTATCACTGTCCACCACTGAAAAGAGGCCACCCCCATCCTCCTCACTGCCTCCCTTGAGGTATTTATACACGCTGATCAGGTCCCCCTCAGCCTTCTCTTCTCTAGGCTGAACAGGCCCAGCTCTCTCAACTTTTCCTCCTAGGATAGATGTTCCAGGCCCTGAACATCTTTGTAGCYCTGCGCTGGACTCTCTCCAGCAGCTCCACATCCCTCTTGTCCTGGGGAGCCCAGAACTGGACGCAGTACTCCAGATGTGGCCTCACCAGGGCTGAGTAGAGGGGGAYGATCACYTCCCTCRACCTGCTGGAGACGCTTTTCTTAATGCACCCCAGGATCCCGTTGGCCTTCTTGGCCACCAGGGCACACTGCTGCCTCATGGTCAWCTTGTCRTCCACCATGACRCCSAGGTCCCTCTCTGCGGGGCTGCTCTCYAGCAGGTCMACCCCTAATCTGTMCTGGTGTCCRGGGTTATTCCTCCCCARGTGSAGGACCCTGCACTTGCCCTTGTTGAAATTCATGAGATTTCTCATCGCCCAGTTGTCCAATCTGTCCAGGTCCCTCTGGATGGCAGCACAGTCCTCAGGGCTCTCAGCTACTCCTCCCAGTTTGATATCATCAGCAAACTTGCTGAGGGAGCACTCCATGCCTTCRTCCAGGTCATTAATGAATAAACTGAACAGACTGGGCCGAGGACTGACCCCTGGGAGACACTGCTAACTACAGGCCTCCAACTGGACTCAGTGCCACTGATCACACCCCTCTGGGTTCTGCCATGCAGCCAGTTCTCATTCCATCTCACTGTCCACTCATCTATCCCACACCTACAGAGCTTGCCCAGGAGGATTTTGTGATGGAAGTTGTTATCATGAAACACAGGTAAGATGGTTCTGTGTCAAGCCAAAAAAAAGGCTGTGGGTAATACTCAAAATAAATATTCTGAGACCTTGCCTGATATTACTTATACTGGGAAATGTTCCACTCATGCTGCTGTGCCAGAGATATGACACACTCCTCTAGATGCTCCCAAGAGAAGAAAAGACTCTGAAACACCTCCCTAGGAGAAGTCAAGTTGCAAATGTTCCATCCATAAAGAATGACTTTCAGAAACATTCTGAAAATCTGGGAAAATCKTAGGAGATTAGCAAGGATGGAGAATAAATAAATCATACCTGGGTCAGGATCTAGACAAGGTGTGCACCCCAGAGGAGGGCTGTTTAGTGCCACGCTGACTGTGGCTGTCCATGCAAAAACGCAGTGCCKGTAAGAGCCAGGGCCGCTCATGGCTAGATCAGAAGGGGCTGATGGGCTGGTGTGTGTCCATGCTGGGCAGCCCAGATGATGTTGTGAGAAGAGGGAAGCCTTTGTGTCTGTGCAAATACCTGAAATCTTGAATGTCCCAAGGCAACAAGAACAAGAGCTCCAGCTCCAGCCCATGATTTCCCATCTGGAGGCGCATGACAGCCAGGGTATTACCAACATAGCACTGTGTGAAGAAAACATCTATATTATCACGTGTTAAAGCTGCTGCCCAGAAGACAAAGGCATCGTGCAGCATGTGTCAGTTTGTCTACAATCAAAGCTATAATTATGTGTTCACAGAGCGGAGTTCCTGTTTACATCGAAAATCAGCACATTGCTTCAAGCTGCGAGGGGGACTCAACAGTCTAACAGGACTCTTGCATCTCTGGTAGGGCCCTGTCAGCTGCGCAGGGTGTACAGGAGACTCAGGTCTTCATGAGTCTTCCATCTAACCTCTCTAAAGCCAAAGCTGCCTGCTGAAGCACAAAGTGTCCTGGAGAGCTTTTAGAAATTGGTGAAATGCTCAAACTATTGAGCTAAGAAGTGGATCAGATATTCTTTCATCTATTTCAGGAGCCCAGGCTTCATTCATACTAAGAAAGTTGTGTGCTGTCTGTTCCCAGCCTTTAGGTCATCCCCCTTGACAACTGCCCTTGGACTCTTTATTGCAGTTGTAAAGTCCAGATCCAGAATGAGAGGTGCAGCAAGCGAGCCCGGCAAGTCCTGTATCATATGGCTGTCACAGCTGTATCTTTAAACATCATGACATTTCCCACTTACAGTGCCAGGAACAGCACTGTGGAGGAGTTCAGCACCTATCATCATTGCACTGCTTAACAACACTGCAGATTTTATACCTTGGCTTGTAAATGTGATGTACGCCAGGTGGTGAGGGTGAACAATCACAGCCAGACTTCAGACCTCAATCGCAGCCAGTGTTCACCTGAGCTGAAACCAGGAATGCAACTCTCAGAGTGATTCTACATTAACTTAAACCCTTAACCCTGGCTGTCCGGTAGGAAACATTATCCCCATGGAGCACATGGCCTCAAATTTGAAGTCTCATGTAATGGGCATAACAAGCTGTGTGAGATGCATCTCTGCACCATCATCCCTTTTCACCTGGTATTCTGTATACTTCAGTACTGGTCCATGTTTTATCTATCAAACTCACTCATCTTCCTTCAATTTAAACAATAGTCTGAGAGTATAACAGGATGGAAAATTTTGACACACTTTCCCTTGAGGGCTTGATGACAGACTGCATAATCTGTATGGTGGGTAGGACGATCACTGCAACATTAAAAATGTCCTGCAGGAAGAAGAGATATTTGAATGTAGGTCTCCTGGAGGATAGGAGGCGAAAGATAAGTTTGATCCACTCCTGACTTCGTCAGTAACATCTGTGACTTGCAGAGTCATAGGGTAATCTAAGTTGGAAAGGACCTCAGGAGGTCACTGGTCCAAAGATGGGCCACCTAAGCATTGACACTAGCTTAGGTGAAGCACAGGTATGAATTTCTTCTCAACCTGTGTACYGCTTCTAACTGGTTGAACTTCTATTTGGGGGCAAATAGCATGCCCAGAAAAACCAAACAAATGAACAAAGAAAACCACTCAGCCATATCATGACCCGAGCCACCATCTCAGTCCCGAAGCAGAAGACTRAAATTCATCTCTCTCGAACAGGGGAGAGTTAATAAAATTCTCAGCAAATGAAGCCTCAGTTATAAGCAGTACTTTCTAGGATCTGCAGCCCTTAGCCAAGGAACTCAACTAGCCGGGAATAAATCCCAGAGACGTCACGGAGCTCCGCAGTAACCCAGACCATGGGGCTGCATGCCAGAGTGGCTCCTGTTGCACTTGGAGATTTTTTTCTGAAAATGTCTTAAGTTTTCTAGAGTTTTTTTGGGGAGGGGTTATTTTGTTGTGTTTTATTTTTCCTTCAAGGCTATTAACTAGTTTTGTAGTACCAGTTTCAAGCACAGAAGTAGTTGTCTAGTCTGAATTGTTTAAAATAAGCAAAAGGCTGAGGAGCTTTAGGAGAAAAAAAAAAACAGGAAATTCTATAGACTAGATATAAAACTCACAAATTCTAAAAAAAAAAAAAAGAAAGAAAGAAAAAAGTACTGCAAATTAAACAAACGTTCTTGCAGATTAAATAATCTTGTTGTCATAGTTGTTTGCATTTAATTTTCCAGACTTACTTTTGTCCAGAAAAAGAATCACCCTACACAGAACAGTTCCCTTGTCCAGAAATACTAATTAAAATCTGCCAGGGCATTACCATAAGTGTGAGAAAGAGTTAAAATATGATTAGGATGGCATGCATACAACAGCAAAAGGATAGATTAGCTACAATGAGGACAACATTACTGTAATTTCAGARAGATCCAAATCAATCAATTATTTAACAAGTGTTTCTGTATGGGAAAACAGTCATTCCAAAACCTTTACTTAAATTTGCTTTGAGAAGGTGGCCACCAAAGCCCATACACAGCCCTCACTCATTTTGCAGGACACACAGTATTTGTGAGTGCCATGCAGCAAAGATGGGATTTAATAAGCAGTGCATTAAGTGTAGTTCAAAAGACTCCCAGACCAACCTCCTCTAATCACTTCATRCCTTAGCCCAATCCAGCATATTTTGGAGTGTGAACATGTCCAGGTTATTTGTTGCTAGCTTTTGAGAGCACAGCAACTTATTTCCTATGCAAATATAGCATGTGATAAAGGATGTTTTTCTTAGTTTTATTAAAACCACTCATGTTCAAAATTAATTTGGGGCCAGTCTGACCATACACAAGCTAAGAGTCCAAGAACTAGTGTGTGACTAGTTTACAAACTAGCCATCTGGGAATGATTAATGAATAGATGCTTTAAATTTTAAACATCTGCATCTTTAATATTAAGAGCAACTGATAGGGTCCCGTATCGGTCCTGTGCTCAAACATCAGCTGAATAAGGACTGAGAGCAGTCTGAAATGTATATCTTGTCCTGCTCTGGCTTCTTTGCATGCAGGTAATTCTAGCCCTCTGTGGTTTGTCCTGGCTGATTTTCCCCTGAAACTGGATCCTTTTTCAACAGATCGAAGGAGCAAAATGAGAGCAAGAAAATTTTGCAGTGAATTTTCGGCTGCTGCTGAAGGAGCAGTGGCTCCAGGTTAGTCACTGCTCTTGCTCAGTCYACTGCTGCTTGCAGAGGAACATGCTGGGATTATCATCCCCATAACATTACCCTGCTGTTACAGTTTACTGTATGGACCTTTCTGTTGGGAGGGCATTAACCTGCAAAAAAAGGTCAGTGTGATAATRACACAGGAAGTTTTACCAGTGCAGCAGCAGTCATAGGACTGTGTTGATATTGCTATAATTATGCTGATAAATTTACCTCTTCGGATAAGCTGATAAGAGTCCTGAAGCTCACAGTGCTCCCAAGCTCAGWAGAGGGAATTCCTGTGGAGGGAATTAATACATTATTTACACCTGGCCAACAGCATGGTATGGGGGAATCCTGCGTTTGCTATTGGAGTTGTGCTGGAGTGGTCAGGGTGTCCATGCCCGCTGTCCTGCAGGCTGCCAGGGAACCCCATGTCCATGCCAGCCCCGTGCTTGCCACCCAACATGCGCAGCTCTCTGCGAGCTGCCCAGGGATGCACCCCATGGGAATGGCAGCTCCACGCTCCTGTGGTCCCCATGACGCCGTGCACCTTCAGTGAGGGTTTGTTTTAGGGGCAAATGAGGAAATGAGGAAAGAGACTTTCCTGGACATTTTCACAGGGGTGAGTAGGGGAATGCAGGTCCCTAAACCTGCTGGATACCTGCACTGAGCTCAACACCCAGACTTCAACTCCCTTGAACAGTTATGTGCCCCACTCTCTCATGACCACATTGAAGAAACCTCTGTCATCAGGCTTATTTCTTCACTTAGCATATGGCACACAGAATTTCTGAACTTTATGTTTCAAATACAAGCTTGCACTAAGTGCAGTAAAAATGTTTGAAACCAATGTTTCTTACTACACTCTACCACTTAATCTAGCTACRTGGGTCTAAAGATGCAAGTCATGCTATGTATGTGCAGCAGATTAGTGRGATTTTATTAAACTCAGTGCTAGGGCTGAAAAACACAAAGAAGCCTCTCGTCACCGAAGCCCTTTTCAAGTCTGGAATAGAGGCAGCAATCTTCAAAGCTAAATATAGGATGACAACAGTTGCTCTAAATTTAACACAACAGTGTTAGTCAATGAGAGCACTGGAGAGGTGAGGTTGCTGGTGGGTGGGAACCAAGGCCGGAGGCCAAGCATTAGTCACACCCTTGCTAAATTCCAAATTGCATGAAAAATATTATAGTTCTTTTCCTAACATTTTACATAGATACCTGTCTTGTGGCCTTGCCAGCATCTCATTCTAGTTTATCCTGGGGAGTGTTTGGAGTGAAAAGCTGGAATCATCAGACATACAAAATGTCTTCATCTTCCTTTTTGACCCTAGCTGAAAGATACCACTTTCTAGGAACACTGGGATAAAATGCAAGCATTGGAATGTGAAAACTCTGAAAAATACTCCTCAACTTGCTGTGGGGTACAGGTTGGTGCAAGGATGCTTTGACATAAACTCTCCCACATTGGCTCTCCTTGCTCCTCTAGATGATTGATAGCAACCTCAGTGTCTCTCCCCCTAAACATCAGATGAAAATGTGAATGTATGGGGACATGGTCAGTTTAAGCCCTGAAACATAAGGAATATGTTCAACTATCACAGTGGATGTATAACTTTTATCACTAAGATAATTTACCCTTGCGCAGCAAACAATAATGTTTCTTTGTATCTTCAGGACTGATGAGGCTGAAGATGCAAACTGTCCATTTACTCCTATGATAATCTCAAATGCAAAAGGACGGATTTTCTTTTCTGTTTTTTTTTTTTACCCAGATAATGTGCCTACACATCTAGCTAAGCCTGCTGTTATGAAAACCTCTGTTCTAAAACTCACTCTGTTTTCACTGAAGGAGAAAATGGGATCTCCTGGAAAGGGTCAGACTGGTGACATCAAACCCAGAAAAGTCTGCCAAACCAGACCTGATTCTGCATTCCTGCCTTGCTCTGATGAGGTCAGTGGGAATAGCCCCATGGCAAGGAGTAKAGGGTCAACCCTCATTGTGTGTGAGGAAAGAAAAACCCAGTGCACAAAAGCTGGTACCAGGAGAAAAGGCCCTTCCAGGGCCTCCCGCCTGCCAGGGCCTCCCTCGCTCCCTGGGGCCTCCCGGAGACCCCAGCGGGTTTCCAAAGGCTGCCCAGCCCCTCCTTGTCCCTGGGAGCTGGGAGAGGAGGGGACATTATCATGCAAATGAGCCCACCAGGAAACCCACTTTGTTTCCAAATTCCTCTCTCCGGCACTGCCACATGGAGCTGTGAATGCAGGAGAGGATGAATGCCACAAAGGCAATGGAATTAAGCATTTAGTGCTAAATCCCATCCATTGGTGCCTTTTATGGGGTACCAGGATTTAGCACACACACAAACAACATTCAAGTAAGCAAGCTGTGTTTAAAAGTGCATATATATACTTACTATGTACCATAGGCACCAATCTAATATTCTCACTGCTATGCCACTACAGTTCAGTATGGATGTCACATCAGGGCGCCTGGTTCTAACCTCTGTTCTTACACCCCACCCTTTATCACCAGTCCAATATTTCATTCACAGAAAAGAAGCAGATATTCCTGCACTTATTACTATTATAGTACATGGAATTTTCTGCTGAATTATACTTGAATCATAAACTGTTGACACAGATGAGCAYCTGTTAACAGTAGCCACAAACCATCTCATTGGTTGGTCCCTGTGAAAAGCTGAGGAAGGTCTTTCTTTCCGGGCAGTGTGAAAGGGTCCAGCCACGAAACTTAATGTATTTGACTGCTGCTTATCACAGATTCTGACTTACCACCGGTGCTGCAAGTAAATCTATAGACAACTTCTTCCTCTCAACACGAACTCTGAAAAATTTGAGGAAGGAGAACTCTAGTTACGCTCCTGGTCCCAGAAAAAAAAAAAATGTCCATTCATTACATCAGGCTACACAAACCAAGTTCCAAGAGATGTCTCTCTGGTCATATGGGTATTTACACATCTCCCCATAGCCTCATGATGCTGTGTGTCCATCCTTAGCCCAGGCCTGGTGTCAGTGCTGGCACTGGATAAGCCAGCTCAGCTTCGCTGCAGCAGTGGTAGGATCTGCTCAGCCAAATGTGGGGCTATATCCCGGTTCTTTCTGCTGCCTACCCGCAGTATGGTAACCACAGCCCTGCACAGCTACATATGAGACAGGTAAGGCTCGGGGCAACAAATGCCACCCTCCACATGGCTACCTGTGGGAACAGACCAACATGTTGAATGCCCTGGGGAGACGTGGRCAGGCAGTGGTGACAGCAGAGCCCTGAGCACGTCTTGCCCTTGAGCATGACCAGAGGGCAGAGCCTGCCCTTCTCGGCAGGGAGGACTTGTCCTCTGCAGGTGCAAGGACCTTGGGCCACTAGCTTAGAAGAGACACTTGACTTTGCAAGGGCTGAGGTTCTGGTGATCCTTCCCTCCCTCAGACTCCACACCTGAAGATGTCCACGAGGTTCTTCCTTGAGTGGCTCTCCTGGTTTCAGAGAGACTCCTCCAGAAACTCCTAAAATGTTTCCTTGAAGAAGCTTAAGCTTCCTCCACCCCGTCATTTCTGCTGGCTGCCTGAACAGCAAAGGAAATCTGATTCTCTGGCCTAGAGCAACTATCTTCACACACAGAGCAAATGAGGCAGACTTGGGAAGACTTTTCCAGACTGGTTGGGGGCAAACAACTTGTCTGAGACAGAACTTCTGAAGTCAACTCACTAGAGTATTTTTTAAATTTCTATTTATAAATAGATACTGTTACAGAGTCAACAACAACAGGAAAGAACTAGATTCACTAATGCTTCACTTCACTAAAAACAAAAGATGAAACTGAATGTCTTTTGCTTTCTACAGTCAAGGAATAAAGTCCTTGAGTGACTTCTAGTTAATGGCACTGATATTAATAAAATACTTATTGATTTCCTCAAAGTACTTCTTTCTCTTCCAAAACACCGTGTTTGTGCTCAGTCTTTACTGAATTGCTAAAAAAGAATTGCAACATACTCAAGACAAATGGAGCTAAATTGTTATCACTGCAAAAATTAAAAACCATATTAGAAGACATTCCTTCAAATTCTGCACTTGCTTAGACTCATGTAACTCCACTGTAGTATATGCAGTTGCACGAAAACAAGAAAAAAACAGCAAAAATATGAAGTTTTATTTTAGTGCATAATGAGTAAATAACTACCAGTGATCTTTACTGTCTTCTAGTGATAGGTATTTTGTTTGTTTATTTTTGKTTTTTTTTCCCTGCAATTCTGAAATGCATTTTAAACAGAAAGTCTCCACTGGGTCATGTAAGGACTACTTAGAACTTCTGTTGCTGCTTCTCCCAAAGGGGAGAGGAAGGYACTGACCTTCCCTGAGGGACTTATKTTTAGGCCACCTCGAGAGATATTTTCTCACTGCCAGAGGATCCAAACGAGTCTTAGGGTAAGAGTGTGCAAGTGGTCTCCTCACTTGAATGGAGAACAACTSAGGTGAATGGGCCTTTGAATAGGACTTTTCTGCACTTCCAGGCCATAGCAGCTAAGGATGGGCTGATGATGTCTCCTTGGTCAACTTCCCCAGGGGAGCTCAAGCTCCACCAGCAGAATCGTCCTTCTGTGGAGCCTGAACATGTTCCTCAAGACAGTACAGGAAAGCGCAGCCTTTCCTTGGCTGGAGACATCTGTGCAGGCATGAGGACACAGCAGACAAGGTCTCTACATGTCCAGTCATGTGCAGGGGTGTAATATATGTAAGATAAACTGGGGGATCAGAGGAAGACAAGTGAAGGCAGGACAATGTCCCCCCTGCTAAAGCAGTGATGTTAATGAGCAAGTGCAGTGTGTGGCACAGGGCAGAACAAATCACAGCCCCGTTCCCACCATCTGACCCGAAGGGAGGACTCCCACGCTGAGATCTCACTCTGTAGGCTTATTCATTGCTTCACAAGTAGCAGAGAAAAGTCACGCTCAGTTAAAACTGAAATGTGCTTTCTTACATTTTTTTTTCCCCGTGGGCCAGATACTCTAGCCCCAATTTGGGCAAAAGTCCAATTCGAAATAATGAATGTAATTACCTTGTAAGCATCTTAGTGGAAAATATTGATGGAGCTAATTATACAGASATGCAATGCTAACTCGTTTCTCTGTATTTAAAATATAAATGCTAGTGTTTTTGGCTCTAGGATTTTCTGCAGCTTAGTTCCTGCTGGACAGTCTCAACAAATTTGTGTGTTTGGCAGCTATCACAATCAACTTAAAGAAAAAGTTTCCTATTATGATTTTATTATCATTGATCAATAAGGTATGAAAACAAGCATAGAACTGGGCTTTTGAATGCCTCTGTAAGGGTGGAGTGTTTTGCAAAGACCTTTAAACTTAAAAAATTTGAGATTTTTTTCTCAAATAAGTGATGTGTGGATTTGCAAGCTGAGGCTGATAAATTAATCTTTTTAAGTATCAGGAAAATGTGATATCCTTGGAGACAGGTAGCAAAAACACGGTGCTTGGACATCTTAAAAAACGCCTTTCAAAAATACCTAAATGAAAATCCTATTATCTTTCATTAAGGATTATATGAAACAACAGAATAAACTCATGGCAAGACTACAAGTGTGTAGTCTTGCGTTCAAAGTCCTTAAAATGCAAACCCAGGCTTTTCCATATTGTTTATGATTGACTTTCCCAGTGTGGAAGAGTGAGCTCCAGCCTATATGGTGGTGAAGGAGAAGCCCTACCTACAGCCCTGTAGGAAAAGCCCTACCTAGGTGAGCTTCAGCAGGAGGTTTACAGAGCCACCGTGAGTGTACGAAGCAGGAASAGCTGAATGTGGCCTGTTTGCCTTGATATTTGTTAACGTTTCGGAACAATCCAGCACATCCTAGCAAATATCCACGCACTGGATAAACAGAAGGGTTGGGGTCCTTCCTGTACCGCTGCAAAAGGAGTCAAGAGGATTTGCAAAAATACAAAACTGTCCTGAGGAGACCCTCAGGCAAAGCTGTAATGCAAAGAGATTTCTCCTGCAGGTGCTTAAGGGAGTTTTTTTGAAACAAAGGGAGACCTCAGCACCTTGGCATAGGCTTCACTGTTAGACAAAAGTTTGTGTAATTTATTTTCTACCAGACTGAGGAACACCTCAGACCTCCTAATCCCTGAGATGCTTCTTAGTAAGGGAGGAATGGAAATTACTTGAGGTAAATTGCAGGTGGGCACCATGGTACTCCTCACATATGATGCCAAAGCACCAGACGAAAGGGTTTAACCGGCACATGGCGCCAGGGAAAGGCTGCGAGGGGAACCCAGGCCAGCTCTACTCGCTGGTGGTGTTACCTGACGCCTTCTCCTCCCCTAAAGCTGCCCGTGATGCCGGTGCCTCCACCGCTGCCCACGGGGCCCACCCCGTACCAACACCGCCACCGTCCAAGGCAGGCGTCGCCACCAGCACCTGCAGAGGCCTTCGCGCTCCTGCCCCGAGCTCAGCGCCCAAGGCGCGCACCTCAAAGCGCAGAGGTGGCAGAGGGAGAAGGGGTGTAAGACGGCTGGGACTGCCCGGCACGGAAAGAACTGGAATTCACAGAATCACAGCAGGGTTGAGGTTGGAAGGGACCTCTAGAGATCGTCTAGTCCAACGCCCCTGCTCCAGCAGGGATACCCAGAGCATGGGGCACAGGGTGGCATCCAGGAGGGTTTGGAAGATCTCCAGAGCAGGAGCCTCCACAACCTCGAGTGAATTCCTTGCTTTACGTTGGGAACTAACGATTTGAAAGCCAAGCTACGTGTCTGAGGAGGCTGCTGCAGCCTACGCTGAAGCTCAACTTCCTGTTTCACAATCCAACACAGTCTGTCCCCAAGGCCTAGGCAGAGAACAAACGTTTAGGTCGCTTTGCTGAAAAGAAGCTCTGCTTGAAAATGAGCCCGACAGCCCCTGCAGCTTCAGTTCTCCGTGCGGGGTCCTTGTTATTYAAGTCGCTGCCCTCCCTCACCCCCACCAAGGGACTGACCCACAGCAGGGACCCCAGTCACCCCTCAGCCCCCAGCTCGGCCACGAGGGCAAGGAGGCCGATCAGCCCCATGGGTTTTGTCCCTCTGCAGAGGAAACTGGTTCCCCCAAGAGGAAAAAGAACCCCCCAGTCCTCCAAGAGGTGCCTGTCCTGCTTCGAGGACACCTTTGAGGCACCCTTGGCAAGCCAAGCTCCCCTGAACCAAAGCAACGCGCTCGCAGACATCAGCATAGAGTCTTTTAATATTTTACATAAAAAAACTGCATACACAATTCAGAGTTTTATGTAAACATCATATACATTTCATTGCTTTTGCCATGTCAGTCCATTAAAAACAGAAAACAGTCTCAGTACCACTGTCGGGGGAAGAAGGGAAGTAAACAAACACAAATGGATACGATTGTTCTCTGACCCAGAGAAACACAAGATTATTTTCACGCAGGCTTGCCACCCTGTGAAAATAAGTTTTAAATAAACCTAACTACTTTAAACTGCCCTTTAGTATCAAAGTTTGATGTACTCAATGCAYGAGGACCAGTGCTTTCACCCATTAGTCTCCCTCTACGTAAAGAAAGATACAGTGGTTTTATTTCCTCTTATGTCAAAACAAAAAGAAYCCATTTGAAACCCGGAGCCAGGTGAGGTTACCGAGCGCTCGCGATGCTACAGTGTTGTATGCAGATGACAAGTGCATTGAGTGTTTAATTTAGGAAAAAAAAATAAAAAATAAAACCCAACTTGTGCAAAGTAATTTCTTTTGAAAATAAACTCTTAAATAAACCCCTGTCAACATTTAGGCAGAAGACGACATTAAAGGAAGGCGCAGGCACCGAGATCATGGTGTATGGCAAGGCCACCCCCTCCCCTTGCGTGTCCGGCTCAGCCCGTGGGGAGGARGAGGATGAGGATGTCCAGCAGGAGGATGAAGCCATGCGGCCTCTCGCTCCGCAGCCTTGATGCCGGGTCCATCCGCRGCTCCCGTGATCAGCAGGCACCTCCGGGCGAGGCCCCCGGGCACCCCTCCCCACGCACAAAGCACCCCGGCTTGCACGAGACAGAAAAGGTGAGCTATATACACAGGGCTGGGGCGGCCGGCGGGGTCCCGGGGGCTGCTCAGGGCCGCGGGGGCTCCCGTGCTGCAGGGGCGGCCCCTATAGCACTTTGCAGCAGTTGATGCAGCCGTTCTGGGTGCCGTAGCGCTTCTGGAGCGCGGCGCGCGTGGCCGTCTCGAAGACCTCGCGCACGCCCTCCTTGGTCTTGGCCGAGCACTCCAGGTAGTCGTAGGCCTGGATGCGAATGGCCATGGCGCGGCCGTCCTCGGTGCGCACGGGCTCCTGCTTCATGCGCGCCAGCTCGTTGCGCACGTGCTCGTCGTTGCGCAGGTCCTTCTTGTTGGCCACCAGGATGATGGGGACGTTGGGGCAGAAGTGCTTCACCTCGGGCACCCACTTCTCCGGGATGTTCTCCAGCGAGTCCGGGCTGTCCACGGAGAAGCACATGAGGATCACGTCGGTGTCGGGGTAGGAGAGCGGGCGCAGGCGGTCGTAGTCCTCCTGGCCGGCCGTGTCCCAGAGGGCCAGCTCCACCTGCTTGCCGTCCACCTCGATGTCGGCCACGTAGTTCTCGAACACGGTGGGCACGTACACCTCGGGGAACTCGTCCTTGCTGAAGACGATGAGCAGGCAGGTCTTGCCGCAGGCGCCGTCCCCCACCACCACCAGCTTCTTGCGGATGGCGGCCATGGCCAGGCTCGCCAGGCTCGCCTTGTTGTGCAGCAGGACGATGGCAGCGCCCTCCTCGCCGCGCCCGCCTCCCTCCGCCTTGTCGCGGGGCACCGTGGCGAGCCGGCGCCCGTGCGGGCAGGCGCGCGGCCCCCGCGCGGCCCCGGCGTCTGCACGGCGGGCCGAAGGGCTCCCAGCGGCGGGAGAGCTCCCAGCGGTGCCGCTGCTGGTGGTGCTGGTGCTGGTACCGCCCGCGCTGCCGGGGCGCCCGCACACGAGCCCGGTGCTGTCGCTGCCGCCACTGCCGCAAGCTGCGCCCGGCGCCGCTATTTAAAGGCGCCGGCCACTTTCTTAATATAGCCAGCCAATGGGAGCGGAGCGGGTGAGGTCATCGCTGGCGGCGAGCGCCGCCATTGGCGGGGCGCGGAGGGCGGGGTCGCGCGGGAGCGGCCGCGCCGGGGAGGGGGGAGCGCAGGGGCGCCCGGCTCGCGGCGAGCGGGCGGGGGGAGGGGGCGGCGGGGGCCGCTCGGGCCGGGCCTGTGGGGCCGGGGCGCCGTGTGGGGCGGAGGAGCCGGGAGCCCCTCGGGGTGGGCTATGGAGCCGCGTTGTGGGGAGGCCGGGGCCGGGCCGTGAGGGGAGCGGCCCGGGACCGTGAGGGGAGCGGCCCGGGACCGTGAGGGGAGCGGCCCGGGACCGTGAGGGGAGCGGCCGGCTCCCTGAGGGCGCCGGGCCCGGCGCTCCCTGCCCTGTGGCCCGTGGCCGCGCACGGAGCCGGCCCCGGCTCAGCCGGGAGGAAGCCGCGGGAGCGGCGCTGCCTCCACGTCCCGGTTTAAAGCCCAAGCGAGCGGGACGGGGATTGTGTCGAGCGGCTGGATAAAACAGCAGCGATCCCTGGGTATTTCTGAAAAAAATAAAAAAGAAAGGAAAAAAAAAGAAAAAATCACAGGGCTCGGCCGCTTTCCTTCTGAAAAGGAAGGAATTTGTCATGTTTTGAGTCTGTCTCCTGCCAGCTTCTCGACCAAAAGGGAGCCGAGGAATCGCGAGCCGGGAGGAGCAGCCGATGTGAACTGAGATGCCCTCTCGGTCTCAGTTAGCAGAGATAGCCGAAGTTGCAGTAAGAAAAATTAACAAAAAAGTGGAAAAAAAATGAGCGCAAGAAGCGGGCGTTTCGGCCTGCTCGGAGGATGGGGTGTCGCATCCCAGGATGCCGGCAGAGAYGTTGGTGAATGGAGCCAGGATAACTTGGCCAGGGTGGTTCCACCTGTGCAAGAAATAAAAAATGCACTGAATGATCAATGAGCAGTCTGGCAGGCTGCCTTCGGTGGACTGCTGCAAAAGTGTGTTGTCATTAGGGCAAATAAGTGGTTATGGTTCACTTAATGCTACACAGCRAAACATAATTCATCTTCCACCAGGGTTTTTCTAATTCCCCTCTCGCCCCGTCAAAGAACACATCTATGGGCAGTGGTGAATTTGATGACTGGGATGATCGGTTCCATCTCTAATGCACAAGGTAGTTTAATACCCTGATTTTACCTTGATTTTTGTGCACTTGTGTAGCATCTTTCACATGAAAGATTTCATCGATGCACATGTGCACTTTGCAGCTTTAAGGGAAAAAATAAATACAGGCTGTGRGGTTGGAAATGTGCAAGTGGATACGCTAGGTTCGAGTTGACATTTGACAGAACAAGCAACTGAAAATGCGGTCACATGCATGGATGTTATCCAGCACCTCTGACCTTTTAGTGGGGGAGACTTCTGCTCCGCATTGGCCCTTCATATGGCCGATATGGCCTTCATATGGCCACCACTCACAATTTTAAATTCTCCACGAGCTGGAAGTGAGCTGTGTGACAAGGAGATCTTCCTCATGCCACCCCCTGCTTCTTACRTCGCAGTCGCAGCTCGTAGCTGTTTTCTCTGTAAATATAATCACAGGCGTGGAGACCCTCTGGATAGGCAAAYAGAGTTACTTGGCTGTATAATGTAAATGTTTTAACTACATCTGCTGTTTTTCTTGCAGCTCTTCAGGAATAGTAAAATGATGCATTTTACGCTGGAGTTCAGTGCCACCTTGTGGCGTGAATGCCCCTGCTCCTGACGGGCCCGARACATGAAAGCCAGGGGGAAGGGGCAAGGGGAAAAGCTGCAGGTATTTTATAGATGGTGGTGGCTGTTGTTTAAGTGCATTTTTGGCATACTTTTCATGTGGCTTTTGGGGAGAATGCACCCGTTCCAAAGCACCCRTTGCAAAGTGCACAGCTCTGCTGGCATCACGTGTGCCCCAGCATGCAGGAACTGAGCACCGAGTCCGGTCATGCCCTCAGACTCTCATAGACTTCAGAATGGGGCAGCCTCATCTAAACCACCCGCCGRGGGTCAGCTCTGGTCCCAGCTTCCAAGCTACGCTCAGAAAATTAGCAGCAAAGCTTTAGTGGGCCTGAGTCCAGCCCATGCCGGGAGCCTTTGGCAGTGCGGCTGCGGTGCCAGTACCTGGCTACGGCCTAGGGGTAACTGTTGAACCTAATTTTGCAGAAGTCCATGCAGTGCCTTGACCTAGCAATTGGAGATGCCTCCACGGGCCTCGTGCAGGGCCGCCCAGCCCTGGGGCTCCCCTGCACCAAAGTCCCCCTCACTCCGCTGTGCTTGGACACGCTCCAGAAGCGGTTCCTACAGGCAGCATCAAGGACGCTGTAGTGACCATGCACTCCAAGTTCAATGTCCAATGCACATGATGCTTGCTGGTGACCTGGGCTTCGGGCCTATTGGAAATCTGCTACACGCTGCCTTTGTCCTGCAGTGGATTAGCCCATAAATATTATCTGAAAGCCATGACATGAATCCCCAGAGCCTCATTTTTTACTGAAGTTACAGAAAGCAGTAATGTGGTACCTGTAGTAATGTGGTACTGAGCTGACTCAAAGTGAGCAGACCTCTAGTTCACATTATCATTTTGGTTATATTTGCTTCTCTTTTCTGGAATATCCTTTCTTCAGATCATACCCAAAAGCATGAGGTGAGCCAATTTGAGAGACAGTGGAAATCAAGAGAGGAACTGTACAGAGGGATCCTTTTCTCTTCCTGCTTAGACCAGTGCATCAGGGCAAACAAAAATCTGGTCAGAATCCCAGTCTGTGAGTGCAGCAGAAGGGGAAGCTGCTGCAAGACAGAGCACAGCAAAWGCTGCTGTGTGGAAGTGCTTAAACTTATGGTAACTGAGAGCAGAGATGGAAAATCTGGGGGAAAAAAAATGAAACTAGGCTCTGGGTTGAGGAGTCTTTCTCTTCTCTCAAGGGGAKTTTGTATATGCCTGATTCTGTATGCAGGCATTGTCTGGAAAGGACACGGGAGAGTAGCCAGCTCATATATTTTAGGGCCAAATTTGAGGCTTATGTTGTGATTTTTATATATCTTGCTCAAATTTACATGATATACTGAATAATACTTCTTGAGCAAGTTTGAGCTTCACTTCCAGTAATCCCCAAATGTAAACTATCCGACCAGAGAATTTATTAGTTGTGCTGCACCACATGTATCGGTGTGGTGGATGAGGCAATATGAAGCAGGAGTAAGGAGACATTGCTGCTTTGCTTTCACTGCTTGTGCTTGCGGTTTTGAGATAAAATCTCGGCCTTTTGTTTTTCACATGATTTAATCCAATTGGCATTTTTCGCTAAAGAAGACAATTCCAGTGCAATTACTGGAGATTGTTTCCAGATCATATGCCCCCCTGTTCTTTTTCCTAAGCAGATTTTGTAAAGGGCACGTCTGTAATTCAGATAATTTGTGCTCAAGCATAAATCTGTACCCAGAGCATGAAAGCCCAGCAGGGAATGTAATCTCTGCCTATTCTGTCAATACGTAGACAAGTAAGTGCACTGGGCACAGAGGGTGCCGTACGTACCAGTTGTAGTGAACCAAGCCCTTCATGCTGACTTGTAATGCTAGCAACAGGCATCCTGCAGCTCTCACCACTCCTCGTGCAGGAAAAGCCTCTTAGTGAAGTAAGGAAAGCAGGAGGTAGCTAAATACGAGCAGTTCACAGGCTGCTGGAAAAGCTCTGGGTGGATGTGGGGGACAGGCCCCACAGAAAAAAAAAAGTAGAGTTTAATTCTCAGATCCTCTTGTGAGCAGAGCTCTCAGCAGAGAAGCTGGGCTAATCTACCTAGAAACTGGTAGAGACTTGCCAGGTTCAAAAGAAGGAGTGGAAAAGGCCTGTGTGGATTTGAAGCAGAGGTTCAGGCTAAGTACAGCACAGGTGAAAGAAAGCACGTGCCAAACAAGAAGTGGCTTTATGAGCTTAGGGGCCTCGCTGGCATTGCTCTACCCAGGGAGTGAAACAAGTCAGAATCGAATCTCTTTTGTTTTCTCAAGTTATTATTAAATTTGGGTTTTAGTGGCAAGTCTATCAGAGGTATATTTGAGTAGTACTCTGGAAATATGGTGTGGCAAAGTAAAATTAGATCACCATAGAAAACTAAAGTGCCCTCAGGCCTCCAACTCACTCAAACAAAAAGCAAGATATTAAGTTCATCTTTGGGCTAAACCCTTAATCTCCTATGAAGAACTCTTCAGTAACTATGTTTAAACATGGGTAGAGCTCATGACTACATGCCAGCAGTTAAGTATCTGCGTCACCATTTTGCTTTTACAGTCACTTTGCTCTGCAGAGAGACCAAATTAAGCTACCTTGGCTCCCTTTTTCCTTAGTTTTTAGAGCTTGTGAGCACCTTGCAGTCTTTGTCTATCAGGGAAACTGAGACAGAGGCAAAAGCAATGACTTGTGCAATGCTAGCAGGATAACAGGGAACTCCATCTTCACCTCTGAGGCCCAAGATGGTTCACACTACTGCTTAACTTGAACACAGTTCTTTCCCTACAGACTGTTGCCTTGACAGGCTTCATTTCACTTCTGTGAGGGTGATCAACACTGAAGTAGGTTTCGCAGAGAGGCCAGGGAGTCTCTGTCCTTGGAGATGTTCAGCGGGACACAAAGCCCTGAGAACCTGTTGCAGTTGGCCCTGCTCTGAGCAGTCGGTTGGACCAGATGATCTCCAGAGATGTCTTCCCAGCTCAGTTGTTCTGTGATTCATCTCCCTAAGATACCTCAGCAGATCTGGAAAAGAGTATCCTGCAGCTCTGCCTGGCAGGACTTTGATCTCCATCTGCTTTACTCGCTAGTCCTCAGCCCTCTGCACAAAACCAGTTTGCCACACTGGGTACTGAAGTACTCAGGATGAAACTTAGGTCTTTTTTAATACCAGTGGGGAATTTCTAAAGCAAACGTGCTGTGATTCATCGATGGATTGTGTAACTTGCACTTTATTGTCAGCAAAGTGGGTTTCTTTTAAGAGGCATGATCTCATCCAGTTCTCTTCGTAGATTGGTTGGCTAAAYTTAGAAACATCAACCTGTGCCTTTAAATGCAACGTTCATCATAATGGTGTTTGTAAAGTGGTGGTGAGTCTCTATATAGGCCAATCTGTGACCTGTGGAAACTGAGATAGTAACAAGATTGGAAGAAACCAATCTAATACTGAAAATCAAGAAAGGAAGATTGGTGCTAGAAGTTACTGACTTGTAAGTCTATCAAACTTTCATTTTGTATGAAATAGAAATGAATATATGAAGAGAGAGATCATTTTCTTAATATGACATGAAAGCAGACCTCTGAACAAAAGCAGCATGGATTTACAAAGGGTAGCTATTGCCAGTGGTAGAATTTCACCATTTCACCATGGTAGACCATGGTGGAAAAAATGTAGGCAATAAAATCTATTTGGATAGTTGTTCCACACAGTATTTTATATTCCATCTCACTTACAAAATTAACTCATTCAATCTAGAAAATGAAATCTGCTATGAATTGAACACTGGCCATAAACAGTGTGAGAGATGATAGGACACTGCAGGAATCTTGGTTGCATCCAGACTTGTTTTTATCTTGAATTTTTGAAGCATAAAAATAATCAGGAGCAAGCTAGTCACACATTCAGAACATTTCAGGAACAGAAGGGCAAAAAAAGGGGAAGACAGATAATACASATGTATGGAGAGACAAGATGAAATAACCATAATAATTCCAATATGAAGTAACAAGAAGAAAATAATTCTTCTCTTCTAGTCCTCACAAAAGCAAAAACCTAACAACTAACCAAAGAAAAACCCCAAAGTCAATGTATTAATTCATTTTACACTTCAGGTTGGTTCTCAAGGCTTGGCTGCTCTTAGGAGGAAGCTAACTCTGTTGGGAGATGGTGCTGTGATAAGATTTGCCTCCTCTTTGCTCTGCACCATGAACAGTTCCCTAAATGCTACGAGCCAACTGTGTTTGACACCGACACGCTGACATTGAGGCAGAGGGGAGGAAGGTGAAGCTGAAAATCTTTGATGTCGCAGGGACAGATGAGGCCAGTTACCAAAATCTCCACTCTGTTTCCTATCAGGACACAGACTTTATTTTTTGTGCTTTTCTGTGGATAGGCTAAGCTCACTGCAAGACATCCTTGATATGTGGGTTCCAGAAATCAAACTCTCCTGCTCCACAGTGCCTATTATTCTGGTGGCTACYAAGAGCTAAGGGATGATGACTGCATCAAGAAGAAAGTAGCCACTTTGGGCAAAGAGCCAATTAGCACWGCTAAATAAATCTTTGCCTGCCAGCACTGGGACATGTGCTTACCTGGAGTGCTGTGCCAGGACAAAAGAAGGTGTTGATGCAGCCTTGGAGATTATTAGCCAATGTGTGTTAAATGAGAAGAAGGAGTARAAAGAGGTATCAGAGGTCCCCCCGAATTTTCTAAGAGGAGTCGATATTATTTTGCTGTTGAATTTCATTCTGTGGAAAGTTAGGTAGGTTTCTTCTGTTCTGTGGATATTTTGGGGGTTACTCTTTATGATACAGAAGGAAAAAAAAAATGAGTATCTGGCTGATAGAAAATCTGAAAATCCATCTTGACAGATGGAGATGGCCAAGCTGCGTCCTTCCAGTGAGGTCCTTCAGCCATGAGGTACGTACATCAGCTAGAGCAGGACCCGGAGCAGCACTGCTGGGACACTCACAAGAACATGGAATTGAGTGAATCAAAGCTCAGCTCCTGCTATCAGGACTCCCTGGGAAGCAGCTGTGATGACAAGACTTCCTCGTGCACTGACTGCTTCAATACGCTTCCTCCAAGGATGTCCCTAGGAAAAGGAGGCTCCGTGTAGGTATGCAGTAATCCACTGTGGGTAATAGCAGTGGGTTTATGACTGGCAGAACTGGTCTGACTTTCTCCAGGACTCATCCACAGAACTGGCCTGGGCTTGAAGCTGTAAGTTCATTAGGGATGCACCTACGGAGTGCAATAAAGGCTGTGTTGCCTCCACCTCTTCTTCAGCACAGGGAAATAAACCCAGTTAAAAGAGCCTACCTCTGGGTTAGGATGATCTGTTTTTTGATAGAATTCCGACCTACAGAGAGAAGTTTGAGGGCTCTGGTAAAAAAAAAATAAAATAAAAAAATTAAAAAAAAAAAAACACTTTAAATTTTAAGCCTCTTTGTCCCTGTGCTCTAAATGTATCTTAAATCTTTTTTTTTCTCTCTTTATAGACCTTGAAGACAAAAAGATTTGGACTAAAGGCAATGCCAGCAACTAGACTCTGAGCTTTGTAAGTCGTTAACAGTCTGGAAACAGCCTAAGCAGGGAATCTCAGAAAGGTGCAGACRCCGACCCAAGTGGAAGGACCCGGGGTCCCCTCCGCACTCCTGGCTCCTCTGAAGCTGCTGCTGCTGCCAGTGCAAGGAACCAAATTATGGATTCGCATTAAAGGTGCAACACTGGGAGCTGGTAAATAATGTGAATGCAGCGTCTGCAAGGACACACGCTGTGTGTCAGTAAGTGGATGGAAAAGAATTCTAAGGTGAACTCCTTAGGATGCTGAAATGAAGGGACAGAGCTGGCGGCRCCTGACTGCCATGGACCAGGGGCGTGCTATAGACCAACTCTTCCTTCACTGGCTATCTCAGTGGTGGTTTCCTCACGCTGGCAGCTTGGTTACAGTTCCCCAGGAGGAAATAAAATGAGAGTAAATGCAAATTTCTAAACTGATTATGCTGCCTGCAGCTGTACGCTTAGCAAACTCGCTTTCCCAGATGAGAGACCAAGTAAAATGCACTCCTAAGATATGTATTACCCATTCTTCCCACCGGTATTTGTCTGTTGATGGTATCATGGGTAGAAATGCTAGGGCTGGTCAAGTATTCATGATTGAATAGGTWGTTGTTTTCCTTCTGTATTAGTTTTCAACTGCAGCTTTGAAATCCTCAGTCTTACCATAGCATAACAACAGATTTCAAGGGTGATACTTTACAATTTTAAAACTCTCTTTCTTCCCAGAATCTCAGAGCACTTTTCAACATGAATTAGCAACCCACCTCTTGGTAATAAGTAGATGTTTTTTCCATTTTCAAAAATGAGAAATTTAAACTGCATGAAGATTAACTGAGCTGCCTAAAGTAATTGCAAACCATTTACTTCCTGGAGCTTCCTTTTCTTGACTATGTTCCTTGCCCTTTCCTTTTTCTCTCCAGGACCATTCTCAACCTTCATTTCCTTTCCCCTCTGTTTATAATAATGCTCTCAATGCAACCTGATAATGTTCCCAAATTTAGAAACGAAATCTTGTTCTCCCCTTGCAGCTTGGATGTGAGTTTATGCTGTGCACAAGTGCTCTCCTGATTCAGGTAATAACACACATTAGTGCATTTCAAAGAGCCGTATTTATGTAGATGGCTTTAAATTGTTATTTCCATTTTATATATTTGTGTGTGGGTGGGGAGGATTAGGCTGCAGATAAGTTAAAGCACACAGGTGTCTCAGGTGCCTCTGATGTGGGGTATTGAATTGGAGACAGTTTTGCAAAGATGCCAAGCACTTTCTGCTCCCACAGCTTTGGAAGTGGAGACCACTCTGAGCTTATACTGAGTGTTTCTCAGCAGAACACTGGCCAGCACATTGTCTGGTGTCTGTTTTTAATCTAAATCAACAGGTATTTTCCTTCAGAAGGGTGCTTTGYTCAAGATAAAGGTAATTGCTTTCACTGTCAGTGTATCTCTCTGAATTAAACAGTTCTTATATTGACCTTAATATCTGTTTCTTAAGATTAACCTTTTTTGTTTTGTTTTTTAATTGTGAAATAAAATGCTGGCAATCTATCTCTTTCCACAATATAACTCTCTCTAACTGGAAAAGAGAAATTTCTGGGAGTTTTTTGGATATCACTTATGCTTTAACTGTCCAAATTCTGGTTTTGACATTTTTTCAAAAATCCAAACGCTGTTTCTTTTTACCTGTCTCAGAGCACTTTTGCCATAGCAGGTTACTAGCYGACTCTTCAAGAAATCCTTCAGATAATTGTCCACATTTTACAGCATGGTTCCCATGAGAAATCCACAGACTGGATTGTTTCCTGTTTTCTTTTTGCATTTGCATAGGGATTCAGAAAGAAGAGGACATAGACAATAGAGCATTAGCCTAATAGAGCTATATCTGGCTTTCCTGCTCTGCAAGCCTCCCTTATGAATGTAAAGAGACTGTGTATGTTCACTCTGCAGAGTCTTTGGAAGGAAGAAGTCATATCCCTATGGTCTGATGGAGCACGGACCTTATGAGGAGCAGCTGAGGGAGCTGGGGTTATTTAGCCTGGAGGAGAAGAGACTCAGGGGAGACCTTATTGCTCTCTACAACCACCTCAAAGGAGGTTGTAGTGAGGTAGGGGTGGATCTGTTCTCCAGAGTAACTACAGAAAGAACAAGAGGAAATGGCCTCAAGTTGCACCAGGAAGCTTCAGGATAGGCCTTAGGAAGAACTTCTACACGGAAAGAGCGGTGAAGCACTGGAACAGGCTGCCCAGGGAAGTGGTGGAGTCACCATCCCTGGTGGTTCAAGGAAGGTGTCGACAAGGTGTTTAGGGACATGGTCCAACAGGCAGGGTGTTGAAGCGTTTACAGTTGGACTCGATGCTCTTGGAAGTCTTTTCCAACCATAATGATTCTACAGTTCTATGATTCCCATTTCAGATGATGTCTCTGTGATCCTCTGCAGGCAGCGGTGCACACAGACCCTCCGGGTGCTCTTGCATCCCCTCCAGGCCTGCTGCAAGGGGCTGGATTCAGACTTGTACAGACTCAAGCAGAGCCACAGGAGAGCCAGATAATCTGTGTGAGACTGGCATTGGGAATGTGTCCGTCTGTACAGGCACCTATGCCTGAAAATCAGGAATAAAAATCAACAGTGATGAATCCATGTGGAATGAAACTTCCAGCAGTCAAAATCAAGGCTGAACTTGAGCCAAAAGCCCTGTTCACTAACTAAGGCAAGTTGYCCTCCCAGTGCTGGGGAGGAGAAGGGAAAGGGGAAAACATAGACTGTTTTACCACAAGTATTTTTTTATAATTCTGTCAACTTAAATATAAAATATGACATTTTTTGTTCAGGAGAATTAAAGGTAAAGAAAAGAAGAAGCACTATGGAAGAGAAGACCAAAATTAACAGAAGGTTCACATATCATTCAACTGATGGGTGAAATACAYTCTTTTTTTTCCCTCACAACAGTTTAAGACAGATGTTCAATTGAAACAGCACGGGACATTTATACTAAATTAGGTGAATATGATCATATGCACGGCAATTAAATGAGAGCTTTTTTGAAGTTTCAGTGAAGCAATTATGCAAATAAATGCTGCTTATGGCTTTCAGTTAAATGAAAGAAAAATAGAGAAAAAGAAGGGAAGAAAGAAAAGTAAAATAAAGCAGGAAAGAAAGAAGGACTGAAAAGAAGGAAAGAAGAGGGAGAAAGAAAGAGAAAGGAAAGAAGGAAGATAATATCCATACCTAGCAATAACCAGATGTTAGAATAATTTTACAACTTTAGTGCAAGGACAATTTATGTATTTCATGCAGTAGTGTTGTAGTACCTGGGAAGGGAGTGTAGTCATCAAGACRAGGTTTGTAGACAAGCTGACTTTGCTGGAAAAGAAGCAGATGGGATTTTGGACATTCGTGTCTTCAATTTCCTTTTTTCAGATTTGATCTGATATCTTTGCCTGTCATTTCCTAATAAATTGGAAACGGAGCCACAACAGAATTTGGGTAGGAACATATAAGCTTCAGTATCATTTATGAAATGACACATTATAGGGCTTTAGCAAAAACATATGACAACAGCACACCATACAGGGCTCTGGGAAGAAGAGAAGTATAAAAWACTCATTGCCCTTTTTGGAGTGCAGTAGAGGAAAGGTAAAATGTCTTGCTTTAGCAAAACCATCCTTCGCTTTGTATTTGCCTCCTATGTCCATATTAGCTCTTTGTTGCAGTTGTGTTCTACCTGTCTACCTACTMATTCACCCATTTATTCAAGACTATCATCAGCCAGGAAACATGCTAAATTTTATGAAAAGAAATTCTCTTAGTACTTTGTCTCAAGTTTCTTCATAATATCTTGCCACTTAATCACATTCATTTTCCAAAATGTGCTGCATCTGATTTAAATAATTTATCAGCTTAGAGTGTATCTCAGCAATCACTCACAGAATGACAACTGATACAGAAGCCTATAATTTATTACTGTGTTTTGATGGAAATAAGGGACTGGATCGTGTTATTCCTCCATGGGAGCTCATAATGGGGTGTGAAAGAGCAGACAGACTAGAATTTTATTTGCCAATCTAAATTTGATGTGTCCTAAAGCCTTGAAAGTGTCCGTATCCAGTTTGATTTCTGCTAGTGGACATGTGTGTCACTGAAACTGCCTTGATACTGCTGATGTATTTGTATCTCCAGCTCACATGTAGGATCTGATGGACTTTCCAGCTGTTTCCCAGCCTTGGGAAGCCATAAGTCTTCACAGAAGATACTTCCAGATTTTGCTGCTTTTGCCCTCAAGCCCTGTCCATCAGTGACTGTGTTTGCTGTCACTTATCCCTAGAAGAAAATGAAATGTGGTTGTGTTTTTGGCCTTTGGCAGGGGAAGTCTAAATAAATATTAATCAGTAACCAGATGCAGAAGAGAGCTAATTAAAAAAAAAAAAAACCAAAAACCCACATCTTTTGGGAGGCTCTCTGTCCACTATTAAATRATTGTGTGCTGGATAACTTCAAATTGATGTTCAACTGAACATACTGCTCTGAGAATGGGTCCAGGTCCATTTTCAGTGAGCTGCTGTAAGCATGGTATAGGCTGCCTTAGTCATAAACTGCTAGCAGATGGCAGTGCTCTGAAATATAAGATGGGCAGGTCRGACTTTTCATTCCCTTGACTGCTGTCCTGTGAGGAAGGGCACCTTCGAGCTTTCCTGAGCAACTGGACCTTAAGTTCCCTAAGTCCTGGTCATCTTCTGCGGTGGCAATGAGGGCAGCTTGATTCCCTCCTTCCCTGAGCCAACGCTTCTGCCTCAGGCAGGCCCGTGATACCAGGCAAAGGCCCAAGCGAAGGGGAGGCTGAGGACTGATGAGTGAGTGGCATCCAGCATCTCAAGACAAATTCCTAATTTTCTTCTGCAATCCAGACTGGATCCCCCATCACAARAGAGATGTGGCTTTGTGGTTAGATATGAAAGTGTCATGGTAACATATTTGGACTTGGCTGACACATTTCTGTGAAGATTTCCAGGGTCATCAAGAGATGAGATGGCAAATTGAGGGTCTTCCTTTGGTTCYGTGTTTGTACAGCATGTAGTACAAGGGCAGAGCCAGTCCAGGTGAGAAGGAAGGGCTCTCAGCAGAGGCYGGKTTTCAGTTCCTTACTGCTGCTTTCYGCAGGCAAATGCTTTAAGAAAAAGCAAGTCATAGGGTCAGCTTCCCTAACCACAGATCTTCTCAGGCTTTCAGTCTGTTGAGCAAGGAGCTAACACTCCATCATCCATCTGACACTGCCAACATCAGTTGCTTTCTACACATTTAGGTACACAGTCTTAAAGATCTCCAGGGAAGAAAGAGCCTGGGATTAATCCCTTAAACACTATGATTTATGAGGAAGCCTTTCAGCTAATACAAGACCTGATCCTGGCATTCAGCCTGCTGTCCTAACTCAGTTACAAATTAATGTTAACAATAAATGTTACTTCTAATTAATTACTAAGGCATCATGTAACGGTTCTCAAGAACGATCATATTGGCATGTGTCTGAATGCAACACCACCCTCCCTAAATAACACAGAAAGCTTGATTTCTCTCGTGCTTATAGCAAATTACTTCAGACTCACTGCTGGTACCTAAGGAGAAAATTTGTTACCCTTCTGGAAAATCAACAGGTTCTTGGCAAACTGGGTTTGATGCTGCTAATTAACTTGATTGCACCATCTGCCTATGCATCAAAGCACAACAGGAGAACCACTGCGCTGCTCGTAAGAGGGCCCTGCCATACAGAACACGCRGCTCGATGGCTAAAAAGCACACACACAACCAGGCTTACACTGCTTGCTGCAGCTGAAATGCCTCCTAGCTTAGCTGAAATTGCASGAGAGGATCTGGACGTGTTTGGAAACTGTGAGTTCAGAGCTCACTGATGTCTGCTGTGGGCCCACCTTGGCTTCTTCTGCTCCATGGCTGCAGCACTGCTTCTGCCTGGCACTGAAAGAGCAGCTGAGAGCAGAGTAGTCGAAAATGCTGGAAAACCCAGCTGCCTCAGATGTCACTACTGATGTGTGTAGTTCCCCAGCACCTGGCCAGCATTTGGAGGATGTGAGAAGTCCCAAGGCAGAGCTCCCCAATACAGATGATGTCTGTAGAGGTTCTAGCACTATCCCTGCAGGAGATGAGTGTCAGGAATCCCCAACAGCCCCCACATAGCTAAGCTGCTCTGCTCTCTGATGCAGAAAGAAAAGCCCAGGCTGAAGATGRTCTGGGACATCCCTACACTTGCCCTCCTTGGCCTACACATCCTGCCACTGCTGCAGCAAGGGCTGAAGAACAGCTGCAAGACAGGATCTTTATCTCCTCCCTCCTAACTGCTAACTATGCAGCAGACCAAAGCAAACACCTGAGAAAGGTCCTTCCCTGCAGGACAAGGAGAGGTGGAACAATCTGGCAGCTAAGGCCCGGGGAGTGCTCAGCAGGGGATGCAGATGGGTAACAGGCTATAGCCACATGCGTGAGGAAAGCAGTGCTAGCCAAGTCTGCTTGGGGACACGGCTGTGGCAAAAGTACTTGTTGCTGCCTGCTCAGACACGATAGAGAGGCCAGCGAGGCCTGCTGTGCTGGTGCGTGCTAAGGAGCAAGAGCTCCAGGGCTGGAGCTCCCGCCTCCGTGGCAGGGATGAGGGCAGGACCCTCTACAAGCTCCTGGAAACGCACATGCCTTCCACATCTCTTCCATCAGGCTTCTGGCTCTCCCTATTGCCACCTAGCAGCTTTCATGACCTTCAGAAAGCCACGTTGACTACAGTGCGTTGATTGGGAACAGCCAGGAACAAATAGCAGTGTCTGGTTTATTCCTGTTTGGTATTAATCAGCACTTTTGTGAATCACAGACATGGCTTTGTCTGTGGGATATCAACTATGAGATTCAGAGCAGCCAAATTAATTCAGCTTGGGAGCTTTGGATGACTCAGACTGTTATGAAAACACTCTAGGGCAGAAATGAGATGTAGGGCAAATTCACCCCTGCGGTAACTCTCAATGGGTTGTAACAGAGGATAAATTGAATCTGAAGAACTGAAGGATATTTTATTTACTCTTTCTAAGTAGCATTTTAAATTGAATATTCAAATAGACAGTCAAGAGACTCTTATTGCATTGCACTGATTGAAAGTGATTTTGATTTAAATTCCCCAGCATTGCAGTCCCAGGCATATATTTTTATTCAAGTGAATTCTCTGCTGAATTTTCATATTGCACTAATGTATGAAAATCTGAATTTACTGAATAGCACACGAGATGACACAGTGCTGATATTAGGTTACCTGCAACCCACCTAGTGATCTTGCTAGATGTCTGGAATCCTCGATGCAAAAGCAGAATACAGAAACTGAACACACTTGAGAGCATTTTATAAAAAGGCAGAAGTTTTCCATGTTCATCATTGATCTCCCAAATATGTGTCTAAGTTTTAGCAGCCCTTAGGATTTGTTTAAATCTGCTGCCAAATGTCTTCCTGGAAGAAAAAATACATCTTGGTAGTTGGAAAAGTATTGAGCAAAAGGATCTGAAAAGTTGAGCTATGTGGACTACTGCATTAGCTCTTTCAGTGCAATTATATTTCATTGCACTCAATAAACATTTCACAATGATTTCTGATATAGGGCAGGCAGGCTGTAACAAACCCAAACAAAACTGAGTCCTCAGCTCTATTCTCTTCTTTCTCTTCTTTGAAAAGCCCCTTTTAGCAGGACTTAAGTGTCCTAATGTCTTCACCACCCAAGTTAGGTGTTAGATGCATGGGAGAAGAGAGTGCCTAAAAATGGACTTGGGTGGCTGCGCTGAGCTGGCCCAGCCAGCCAGGAGGGTACATGACAGAGGCCTGGGGGCTCGGCCCAACAGCCTGCCACATCCRTGGGGCCATTTTCGGGTCTTTACCCCATCCGATCAGGAGGAGGAGATGTTTCTAGCCCATCTTGCCTTTTCAGGGCAGTGGGGTGATGTGAGGCCAAGGTCTGAAGAAGACAGGGTCTTCCTTTCTCTCTGTTAGCACCACTCCTCAGCAGGGGATCTTGGGGAGCAGAGCRGAGTCCCCTGCAGAAGCCAAGGAGAACAAGGTGCAGACCAGCGGCTGAGGCTCCCAGTTATCCCGTGCCCTCGGTGAGCCCTTTCCCGGTGATTTGGATGAAGTGAGGCGGGTGGCTGGGGGGTCCTGCGCAGCTCTGGGAGCCGAGAGGATCAGCCCGCGCTTCCCAAGCACAGGGCATGTCCAGGCGGCAGGTTGCTCCAGAAGGGAAGGCTGCTGCGACACAGAGCACCGCCACGTCGGTCGGGGTTTGGCTGCCCCTTCACCCCCAGGAAAACGATGCCGATGGCCAGGMCGTGAAGGGAAGCCAGGCAGCCGTACGTCATACAAGAAAGCCCGTCAGCAAAACCTGGGAATGATCTGGGAAAATTCCTTCTGAAAGAAAAGCCTTGTGCTGAAGGACACATCTGGATCCCATTTGCTGTCCATAGACTCTGGCAATATATTAGACTTCTGGAAAGCTCCCTTAACCCACCCAGCCTGTGAGAGACAAGGAACTGGATTTGGCCTGGATTTTTATAGACTAAACTCTGGAAAAGGACCAGTAGCTGAAGTTCACTTGGGGGGAAGAGTTCAGAGAGACTCACACGTCCTCCAAAGGAGCTGCACTCACTATGAAGAGAGGCTGACTAGTAAGTGCAAGAGGATTTGAGCAGGTCTGCCCTCAAAACTGGTGTGAGGGGTTTAAAACATTTGTGATTAAAATGCTGATTTTTTAATGAGTTAGCCCTGCTCACAGCATTCCTGGTTACCCCTGTTCCTCCTCAATCCACCACAGCCTGGGATAATGCCAGTGTGTGGCTACACCRGGGGAACCAGACTGAGCAGCAAGGTGCGGCTACACACACCTTCAAGGTCAGGCCCTTGCAGGAACCAGCTGATTTAAGATGTTCCCACAGCTCAGCTAAAAAGGACTWATTGAGCGTATGGGTCGTCTGTCACAGTGTAAAACATGGGATGACCCAGGGATGACCCAGAAGGTTCACACCATCCACTGGGAGGACAGTGACATCCCGCTGGGGAGCAGCAGAGCAATTCAGGTYACCCAAGCCCATCCCTGACCCCAGCGGCCGCCCCAGCAGCCGCCGCTGTCCACCAAAGAGCTTGGTAGCAAACAGGCCCACGGGGCCGAGAGGGACAGGAGGTCTACCCCATGTCCCCACAATGGACCTCTTGAGTATTACAGCAATGGTAAAAGAGTGAGATTCCTTCCCATGGCCCAGACAGCCACTTCAGCTCCCATTCAGAATAATGTGCTTCCCCTCTCACTGCTTTTGGCACTGCAGGCACTTTGGGGCAGGGAATCTCTCATCACCGTGCAGGGATCTCACACAGGGACTCTAGCATCAAACACTGCCCCAAGCTACTGCTAGCCAAACCCATAAGAAATCTCACTAAATGAAACAATTCTGGGTAGAAAAATGCCTCTGTTTTCTTTAGTTTGTAGTATGAAGATATAACAAGGAATATTTCATTTGTATGCGGAKTTCAGCCTCCCACTTTCTCTACTGTTTCTCTGCTGCCCAAGGATGAGCAAACTACCCCACTGTCCTGCCTGAGGAAATGTCAGAGATGGAAAATTGTTTGCTAGTCCCATTTCTACTAAGAAAATGCCCCTAAAAGAAACAAACCATCCCATAAAGCAGTCCTATGGGCTCCTTGGTGCATTTTGGGATCATCAGCACAGACCAAAGCCCATTGAATGGCACAGGAATCTGAGCTTCAGTATGTAAATTGTATTCTACTAAAAACACAACTATATTTCTTCTGCACAACTCAGGAACTGTACAGTACAGTTATGTTTAGGTGGCCGCTGGCAAAATGACTAATTTTCTTGGGATGAGAGAGCTTCTGTATTCACATGGCACCTAGCAAAATGCAGGCCCTAAAACATGATGATGGCTTCTGTGTCTCATAGAGCTACCAACCATAAATAAATGCTATCATTCCTCTGTTATAGCATTAGGCTACAGAAAAAAATGCTATTTTACTTGAACCTTAGCCTTTGTCCCATGTATTTATCTCTTTTCATTCATGGTGGACAGTCAAACGAAAGTCAGATTCAGTCTGCGCTCAGTGGCACAACTCAAGCTTTACTCTGTGAGTTTCCTGCAAGCATTGAGCTCCACCAGGCAGGACCCTGCATGCACATGCTCTACGAGGTGGCTCTTGCTTCCCAAAAAGCTTTAATCTCAAGACAGGACAAAGAAATATTTTTCTAAAGCACGCTATGGAAGGGAGTACATCTGGGCATGAAGCTCAACAGCATTTTGTCTGGAATTCCAGCACGGCAGGGGTATGTTCTGAACAAAACCATGAATAATTCATCTTCCAGGAATATGTCTGACTTCACAAGGGCTTATGCTGATTATGCTGATAAGCCCTCTTCCTTTTTAATTGCTACTGCTTTAAGCAGAAAAGCTTTTGTGCGAACACCTTGGCAATGGCTGTTAGGGAATTCCTTTTCCATGGCTAGGAGCAGTAATTATTGCAATAGTCACAGCCCAATGGAAGTCTCTCCTCCCTGTGTTCACCAGGCCTCTGGGTGGGTCTGCTGCACTCGGCCATGGTTGGTGCTGGGACAGCCTCAGGAGGCAGCTGAGCTCAGCCCATTTCAAGCCACTGCTGAGGAAGGGAGGACTTGTTCCCTCTTCATCTCCCTCTCCTTCTGGCTGTCCTTCCCCTCTCACCATCCACTTTCAGCCACRTGATTTCACCCTCTCCTTTGCACCTGAGCTGGCATTTGTTCAGTGAGAAGTGAAGCTGACTGATCTAACCTGCCCCTAAAATGAGCTTTTCTGTCATTTCAGTGATTTGGATTGCACCGTGACATCAAATGAGTACTGGACCAGGCTCTGGGGAAGCRGGGGTTGCATGCTGGCTGCAGGGCACTGGTGGAGCTAGGGCAGCAAGGCTTGGAGAGACAGCAAGATGAGAAGTTGGCTAAAGCTGTGCCAGGACACGGCTTCCTTAGCACGACCTGTAATTCCTTACAGGGCCTGTTCTACATGGTGAGCAGAGCTTTGCTGCTGTCCTTCTCGGAAGCAGTATCCACAGCGCAGCTTCCCCAGCTCCTGCGCCACCCGCCCCGGCCCATCCAAGCCCTTTCCTGGTGCTCTCCCAGTAAAGGAACATCCAGCAGGGCAGCGGGACACAGCAGYGCTAAGGAGGCCTTCAGCTAGTCAGATGTCTGCCACTGCCATCTACCGGAGCGGATTTTCTCTGCAAAATGTTCTCCACAGCCTYTAGCTTTCACACTACAGCTCTGAACTCCAGCAGCTGCGGTGGGTCTGTTACTTATGCATTAGATGTAAGAGCACAGGGGATGTGCACACCTGTGCCTTCGTGCTCTTCTGTGCTGCCTCAAAGCAGTGTCTTTTGCTGTCTGAGCTAGCAAAGCCAAGGTTTTAGCCCCAGGGAACTTCCAGCCAGCCTCCTTCCTATGTGCCACACCTCTTCCATGGATATTCCCACAGCTCCATGACGCCCGGCCCCTGCCCTCAGCCCCACATTCACTTGTTCTCCTGAAAAAAAAAAAGCGCTTTGGTGTTGCCTCTGGCGTCTTTTGCATTGCAAATCTGAGGAAAGACATATTTGCTCAAAGTGTATTAAACAAGTGGAAAAACAGGCTGGGGGTTGTTGGGCAGGTTGGTGGCTTGGCCCTCAGGGCAAGAGGTGGAAGACTTGGTGCTGAGGGTGACCTGGGCTGAGAGCAACTCACTGGAAACTCGAGGAAGGCAGAGAAGGAAATTTCTAAGAGCCATTTCTGCCCAGACAGTGTCTTGGCCTCGGAGCAGCACCGCGGGGATGCAAAGCCACCTCCTGCTCCCTCAGCTGTGGCCATGTTTGTGCCTCGCACACCGAGAGTCTGGCGCCTCACACAAACCCAGCACAGTCCGACCCTGCCTTGGAGTTCATTGCAGGGGACAACGCTCTGTCCCTCCTGTGCAGGCCTCGGGCCTGCCCAGGCCCTGGACTGCAGGCCCATTTCACAGCGGGCCCCGGTGTGGCCGAACGCAGCCGCCCTCCTCTGCGCCGCCTAACGGGGCTGATGGCACCGCTCCCACCTGCGAAGCCGGATCCCAGATCCACCACCTAGGATCCCTGCTCACACGGTGCGGAGACCTGGCACTCGTGCGGAGACCTGGCACCCGCTGAAGAACACGGCAGTGGWGACTCAGCTGGGCAGGGCTTACAGGAATCGCCCTCCAGCCACAGCCAACACGTGCGTTTCCTGCAGGCACCACGCGCCTAATATTGACTGTAGGCAAGAAGGATTGCCTGGCCTAGGGAAAAAAGCTCCATTATTGGAAGCCTTTTTCTTGTGATTCTTCTTCTGTGATATTATTTCCTTTCACTTTACAAACATGGATGGATTAAGCTTCACAATAGTCCTGCAAGCTTCATATATTTCATTATCTTCCTCTTAAACAGTCTGGCATTGGCAGAGAACTGGTAAGATAAACCTAAATAATCTCAGAGAGGAGAAATATATTTATACAATAAAGGAGAAGAAAAATCCTCACATATTTTGTTCTATCCCACCCAAGGAGAAATTTCTCCTCAACCACAAATGATGACAATTGCTAAGAAATTAGGCTTATGAACAAAGCTCTTAAAATGACCTGAGAAGGGTTTTCTGTACTACTCACACACTGACCCAGCCTTGACTGTCACTAGCTGTAGGTCATCTGCAGTACCTCTRACGAAGGCAGGAAGACTTCAGAATATATTTAGCTTTGTGCATGAAGTACAGCTCCTGTTTGATGTTTACATCTCGTCACCTGAACCTCTCAGGCATGAGATTCAGTTACACGCAGGGTCCTGAGTCAGAATGCAAGTCTTCAAGTTATGTTGAGGACAATGCTGACATCCTTTTTTTCCATGGGGCCCATGAAGGAAGGGACACACGACCCAGGGATTCCTACAGCACTCAGATGAGACTGACGTGGCTATGCAGTAGAACCTACAACACAGAGCTCAGCAACAGCTGTAGAGGTCTGACTGCCCCCACGTTGGTCACTGTGCTGTAGGAATGAACAGGTAGGATATGCTGCCTCTTCCTCACACTTGTACTGCTAAGATCTGATGAAGGAAAGAGAAGCTTGATTTACATATGCTGAGGTTGAAATAGATAAGCAATTACTTTGGAAAATGACTGTGTACATATATAARCACCCACACATGCGCTTAAATCTTCCATCCACAGAGAGATGAGCCTGGTGTTGACTGTTTATGTTTATGTAGAAAAATTTCTATGGTGCTGTTTTTCTTGGATGGAAAAYAGCAACAACCATGCCAAAAGAAATCTCACTTAATTTTAATGCCCATGTCTGCGTTCGTTGCTCGTTTSTACTTCATAGGTGCACAGAGAGGATGTGTTACAGAATAAGATGTTTGACATGAACTTAGGGAAAAACAGTCACATTTTCTACGCTTTGAAAAAGCCACTTAATTCATTCTTAAATTTGCTCAGCATCTTTATATACTAGATGAAGAGCTCCTTAGTCCATTCAGGACAAGATAAATCTTCCACATTCTCTCCATTGAACTGAAGGGAGAGAAGACAAAGTGTCATCAGACAGCTGTATCACAAGCTTTTCACATTGTTCTAGGATCCAGGAGGGCAAATTGTGTCTTCATTCATCTCTGATGTTGACTCATGTAAACAGTAGTGGATGGAAATCTTCCTAGATGGCATTTAAGTTAAATTAATCCCTTGATTTAGAGGATGAGTGATAACTTGCAGATCTTATTACCATACTTTAAATTTGGATGAAGAAAACACTGTTCTTGCATATTTCTAGTTGCTGGTATGACTATTCAGGGGAAGAGGAGCGGCACTACAGAATGAGCCTGTAATCGGGCACGCAGATCTTTGAGATTCACGGGAAGAATCCCGGAGGACCAAGTGACCCTGCCGTGTTAGGTGCAGATTCAGATCAAACGCTGTAAGACAGGAAGTTGACCGCAGCAACAATTTAGTACGTTGAGATGCTTGGAGACATTTTAAGGATTAACCATAGATGGAGGACAAGCCTCCATCCCAGACCCATCTGCACAAATGGTGGAAAAAAAAGACAGCATATTTTTCTTTTTACCTATAACAAGAGAAAGAAGRTTGTGATTCATAATAATGGAAAGCAATGGTGACTGCAGTGTGTCAGATTTGGGTGACGGCACAGCTCATGACTTTTTTGTGTGCTGTAGCTTTAGAATCATAGGAACTGGTTGGGAGGATTGTGTCTTGAAAACTTACAAAGACCAAATTCTCACCACCTCCCTGATTATGGCTCCAGGGCTGCACTCTCTTGCTGAGTTTCAGCCTGAACATCTTAAGCCATAAAGTGTGGCTGTTACCACTAGTTTCCATTATCAAGAAGAACCCGACTTTGTCATCTTCATAACCCCCTCTTGAACAGGAGAGCCCAGTACTGGCTGCAGGGTTCCAGGTGTGTCCTCACCAGCGTTCAGTGGCAAGATCTTGATCTGCCCACTTATCCTAATGTTATGTGGTTTCTTTAACAACAAGAATGTGTTGCTGGCTCATATGCTGCAGAATTTTCGTTTTCTCACTCAGTCACAAGAGAAATTGTATGATTTGGGGGCAGTTGTAAGAGAGGCATTGGGTGATTGCCAGTGATATGTGTCCTCACCATGAATGGGTGGATCTCAGATGACAAATGCATTCTTAAATGAGTAAGCAATAGAGCTTTAAAGTATTTACAATCTCATTCAGAGTATTTTTTAGTGTGAGATGTAGGAGGATTTGAACTAAAGCGCAGTGGGAGCACGTCAGGGTCAGAGAGAGGGAACTGTGGTAACTGTACGTGTGAGACTGCACAAAGCAATCCATGCTCCCAGACCATGGACAAACACCTGGATGGAAAGGTTAATTTTGTTGTGAAAATGTCTTTTTTTTTGCTTATGTTTTATTTATCTGAGAAGCTCTGCAATCAGAGTGGGCATAGCTAAGTGGAAGTAATTAGAGGCATTGGCAGGAATGTCTTAAGACCACAGACTGCTATAAGAATAGTATTTCTTTGATAGTCTTTCATTTCTTGTTGCCTTGAAAAATAAGTGCTAAGGTTTTTGAGGGCACTTTTTCCCAGGACAGAAGATCAAGAAGCATTCATTCTGATTGAGCCAGCACGGCATGTGCCAAGGCAGAGCTGAACAGCTATCACCAAAGAAAGACCCAAAATGTGTGAAGAATCAAGACCCTGCTCTCTATTAGCTAGACATTTTGGTTTCACTATCACTGTACTGATTCTCTTCACAGAAAAATATTTCACAGCACAGCTTGAAAATCAAGGCGTTGGAAGAAATCAGCAGGGGCAGCCAGCTGCACTCCAAGAGGATGTCATCTCAGTTTTTATTCCTAGTAGTTGGAGCAACTTCCAGAAGCAACTGGAGATGTAAAGTAATTCTCTTCAAAAAGCGGGGGTGGTACTTGAAACGAACCAGGGGGAGGTAGAAAATGATACCACTCAAAGTGAACAGGATGAGGTAGAGGAACTCGAACTTGGGTTGATCAATGATGGGAGCTAACACCAAGTAAACAGCTGCCACCAACACGATTATGGGGATGACAATTGGGACCTGTGAAAGAAGACATCGATGTAAGTAAACATGTAAATCCTGGATCCCTGAGGACCTGGACAACCCTGGATTTTCCTTTTTTTGTGAGAGCACGTTCATTTTTAGATGAAGTTTGGCTACAGCCTGAGGTATTATCCAGGAATCCAGATAATCCAGAATTCTAGATTCCCAGCTCTAAGAGCAACCTACCAGATCACCTGCCTACCAGAATCATCTTAATTTTCCTCTCAAGTTTCTAAAAAAAAAGAGGATATGGTAGATATATTTTCTGCAGTGAGGGGGCAGTGCATTATAACCTTTTCAAGCTGGACAATGCAAGCTTATCTTTTCCCTGCACTTCTAAACTGTCTTGCCCTTTGCTGACTTTACTGGGACAAAATGTGAATTTAGAAAAGAAAGGACAACTACATATAAACAGTTAGCACCAACCATAGTGCTCTTTCTTCGTAAAGTTGTCTTAGTCATTTGGTAAGTAAAGGAAAAGGGTTGGGTGGGTTAATTTTATTATTACTTCACCTTGTAAGATCTTGGCAGTTCTGGTTTCTTGATTTTTAAATACAGAAGACCCAAAATAGTCATGCCATAGAAAAACCATGCAATAAAACTGCAAAAAAAAAAAAAAATCACGTTTGGGATGAGATCATGCAGCAGTATCAGTCCTGTCTTGCAGATCCTACATGTACATATCTCCTATTAAAAGGGAGAATATTGCCATAACTTTAGTAACACATTTATTTTTTTCAAGCACAAATTTTCAGAACTTTAAAATGATTGTAATATTATAGATTAATTTGAATATAAGGACAAATCATGACCAGTCAAATCTATAATTACAGAAATAATCATTTATTGCAAACATGCTAGTCCTTAAGCTCTTTCTTTTCTTTCTTTCCCCCAATCACAACATTAGTTAGAAATTAACAGTCTAGGCTTAAAAAATATTAAAAGAAATTACTTCAAAACAAATTTGAAAATCAGGATCACAGAAATATTACATCTACCTGAAAAAGTTCACGATGGTTGTGAAGCTTCCCGATAGTATCATTATTAAAGACAAAGCGGATGTAAACATCAGCGCAGGGGAGGGTGTGAGGCGTCGCACATGAGCCATCGACAGAATGTCTGGCTGAAAGCCAAAGCAAAACAATATATTTATCATATCACATACGCAGAGATACTCATTCATCCCCCACGGCTGCCAGTGGGAGTTCTGCCTGTAGCCAGATGCTCTTAATCACCAAGTAAGCACCATAATATAATATGAAAGCAGTTCATCTCCAAGAAATGTAAACAYGGAACCCCCCTCAAGGATATTTTTATTGTGTCTCACTGATTTCTTGTTAAGTCTGCTTAGCTTTGGCAAACAAGATGAAATTTTCAAACTAYCAGCGTGACAGATTAAGGCTGAGAATCACATCAGAGCTTTTCTGGTCATCACCAGTAAGCAAATTTGGCCTTGTGCGCCGTGCCTCTCCTCTGCCCTCTGCTACGTCTCCCTGGGACTCAACTGCTCTTGAGCTTACTGCGAAATGARAAATGCAGGACTCCTCCTTAAACATTTTTGCAACCAACCACAAAGCAAACCATGATTTATTCCAGAACATTGAGAGAATTATTGCCTGTTCAGTTGGGAAATGTTAATGAGAAAGGTTTGTGTTTTTTTTTTTTCATTTCCAACCAAAATGTCATGCGGGCCTTTCTGCTGCAGCAATGATGTCTGAGAAATGCAGTAGGAATTTAGATCTTATTCAGTCTGGAACAGTCAAATTCAGATTCTCTGTCTTGTGCTGAGCACAGGGCTTTCTGGCATATGGCAGACACTGTCACCAGCAAGAGAAACCATGAAGCGAATCACCATAATCCCACTCATCTGGGCCACATATACATAACAGATTCTTTCCAGTACAAAAAAAAAAAGAAAAAGAATGTGGTGATTTGGAGTGATATCCTTTGTACCTGAGAGCAGAAGATGACATGGCAGACAAAGCCATGGTCAGGATTTCTCCTGGCATTCCCGGAGCACAGCCAGGTTTCCACTCACTGTTAGGGTTACCAGCTAGGTCTCCCCCTGTGCCAGATGCTCTAATATAGCAGAATTTTGATTTTTTGACTTCAAAGTTGTTCACAAAATTCAGGGTAGATGTAAATCAAGCATCTGTCCACCGAAGCTTTCTGGTATTATGTGGCTAAAGAAGGAAGTCAAGAGTGACTGTACATATTACATTAAAAAAAAAGCAAGAGAAGAAAGTATTTGACCAAGAAGTAAACCACTGAAGAGCTATGGCTCTTCCAGATGAATATATACCATCTTTTCCTTTCTGCTTTAGCACCACAAGGAAGGATAGTCGCTTGAAGCAACAACCCCTTTTTGCCCTTACCATATGGCCTTCCCTTGCAGCAGTGTAGCACAAGCGACCTCCGCTAAAGAAGGTGCCATTAGATGAACCAAACGTAGATAGCACCACGAACAAGGAGATCAGCCATGCCCAGCTGCCCAGGACTTTGTCCCTGAGGTAGAAAAGAATTCATATCATAGCATATCATCCTAAGTGTAAATGCAGCAAGCACTCATGTTAGAACCAGTTAGGCTTCCTCACTCCACTAGTCTCAATGAAAGGATTTTTCCAAATTATTTCTCTCTCATAGTTTAAAGATTTCTTTGTTCTGCCCAGAAGAGGCAACTCTTCTTCCTGCCTGGTTTGTATCTACACTTGTCCACATTCCAAGGGTGTACAAAGTGGTCACAACAGGAAAAAAAGACTTTTTTTTCATATATACATGTTCTAGTACCTAGAGGTACAGCTATTACAGCAAACAACACTAGAAGGGGAATTGCAGAACAAYTGTTGCCATCAAACCTGAAAGAATATCCTTCACAGTCACTTCTTCCCATATATTCATGAGAATTTAAAGATCTTTAAAGCGTGTACGTTCTTCTGCTCCTCTGTGAAACAGGCTTAAGCCAAAACAATAGTTTGAACTTCAGAAGTTTGAACTACTGCGGACATTTGCAGGTTGGTTTCTTCATAACAGAAAAAGTAGGGTTGCAGTAGTAGGGTTGTAGTTTGAGCTAAATATTTAGAGAATATGATAATTTTCTGACCTAAAAGTGAAATTTATCTTTTGGAATGAAGCATCATGAAATTAAGAATACTAATTGAGCAACAAAATGTGTTCTGGAGGAATTACTACAAATACAGACACACACTCACACACTGTTCATCTAATTGGCTAAAACCTCAAATTGAAGTATCGCTGTTTTTTAGAATAGCTTATATTCCCATCTGAATTTTGTGGCTGTAAGCTATATGTACTCTTTTTCAGTACCACCTATCAGAAATGTTCAAAAACCAAGATTTAGGCCTTACAAAACCACAACAGTAGCGTATATATGACAATAGTTTCAAAAATGTAGTTTAATAATTTAGCATCTGGGTTCTGGGCCCTCAGGGTTCAACTGTGGGACATCTTCCCATTCCCTTCTCTTGATTTTCACCGTGGATGCATTGTCAATGTTTATGGGGAAACGCTTCACTGTGCACTTTATTCCCTCTTTACAGTCTATCTCCCTGGGGAAAAACGTGGGCTAGAAGGGAGCCACACATTCCCAGTGTCCATGGGGAGATGGGGCAGGTCTGCCTGGCCTTTGTTGAGGAGAAGCTGCACTCTGCCCTGGGGCCCACAGAAAGTGGGAGGGCAGCGTGTTTCCCTGTAACATGTAAATACCCAGCAAGGTTTATTGGCCTGACCAGTGCAGTGCTGTCATTCCCATTGAGAACAACACTGAAATCTTCTGAATCCCAAGAGGGATTCCGTTTTTATTGGACCATCTTGGCTGTTACCGCAAGCAGAGCTCACCCCCAAGTGACAGCCACTGCTCCCGAAGACAGCAGTTCAGATGGAGTCATGGCTGCAAAGTAGCTCACATTTACTAGCAAATACAGGCATGTCACCAAAGGAATGGCAATCATCACAGCTCTTGGAAGGGTCACCTGGAAAAGAGATGGCAAGCATGTTAGCTGCAGCATATTCACCCTTGCACTAGGATTTTTTTTGTTTGTTTGCTCTTTGCTGATACCTATCTCGCTCATTCAAACTCTTTCATCCACCAAGCTTTCCCGCAGAATACATTCACAACAGACTTAGATTCATATTCTCAAGGAAGTTTTTACACTAACCTTCAGAAATGCAACATGAGCCTAGGTTATTTGTTGACATTTAGGTTAGTATTTAACTGTGCACTTTTGTTTAAGTCTATAAAGTATGCTGCACTGGTAGAAAGTGTAGTCTATACCTTCTACAGTCATACAGAACTTCTTAACACAGGKTTGTTCAGTGATATTTTGTGATATCTGTGAGAAGTAGAAATGTAGCATAGAGAGGGCCAATGCAAGATGTGAGTGAGCTACTTTAGTACCTATAACATACATATCACAATGTCTAAAGAGTAGATTTTAAAGATAAGGGTATTTCAGAATGAAACTCCCTCCTCCATGCAATGAGGAAAGAGAGATGTTTTTGATATTATGGATTAAATTTCTCGGGGAATATGTGCTGTTAGAAACCTTTACAGATTACATGGGAAGTGAGGTGGCAGCGGTTTTCTACCCAACTCTAGGTACCTAGAGTAAGACCCTGTGAATATTAAGACCAGACTTAATGCCCCAAACATTCAAACACGTAATAACTTTTCCCAATCAATGAGCTGCTGTAGTGATTCCTTGTACCTAAGCTGCTCTTTTGCTTAAGGACACATTTTTTTTTCTGTCTTCACAGCCCTTTTGGACATATCCAAAGGTCCCAGAACACAAAGCAAAACAGGAGGAAAGCTCAGCATACTTTACTTGGTGCTCTAATTCCTTAATTACCCTTCTTAACACAATAATAGATAGAAACCATCCTTTTAGCAGAAATGTAAAGTAAAATACAGCTCATTTACTCACCTCGGGCTTCTTCAGTTCCTCAGTTACATAGTTCAGGTTGTTCCACCCATCATAGGACCACAGTCCCTGATAAAATGCCACTCCAATAGGTGCAATACCTGCAGTCGTGTTTTGAAACCCATTCTGAAAATTCTGAGTGTGTCCCTTGGCAAGCAGCACTAATCCTCCCACCGCAATCACAAGCAAAGCCAAGAGTTTGGCAGCTGTAAAAATGTTCATAATAGATGTCACCAATTTCACGTTGAGACAGTTGATGATAGTTAAAAGCAGGATGCAGGCAGCAGCTGTACATTTGATGACAATCTGAGGAGATGCACATCCAGGGTAGAACGGTGCTACAGCGTATTCAGCAAAGCTCAGGCAGACAGCTGCCAAACTACCTGGTCTCACCAGGATAACAGAACTGTAGGCAAAAAGGAAGGCAGGAAGGGGACCAAAAATCCTCAAGATGTAAATATATTCTCCTCCAGACTCTTTAATTATTGTTCCAAGCTCAGCATAAGACAAGGCTCCAAGCATGGCCAGGAGCCCGCACGAAGCCCAGATAACGAGACTGCTGGCTGGGCTTCCCATATGATACAGCACCCACTCAGGGGACATAAAGATCCCTGAGCCTACCATGGTGCCTGCAATAAATGACACTCCACTGATCACACCTACCTCTTGCTTCAGCCTTAAATTCTCCCTCCCTTCACTCAGATCTGTTGAGGAATCTGTTGTCTTTCTTTTCCTCATTATGGAGGAGGAAGCATCCATTAGGAGATGGTGCTTCAGAGAAAATAGGACTGGAATAGGACTGTGCTGGAGATGGTGCTTCAGAGAAAACAGGAGAGGAATAGGACTGTGTCTTCTGAGAAAGGGCTATCTCAGACTTTTAGGGTTAAGTTAATCATTGCTAAAGTCACTTAAGCTGAACACTGTCAAGAAATAAAATATAAACTCACTTGTCTGTTTGGCATTCTTTTTTATTACCCATTTATCTTACTCATTTATGATGGTTCAGAACCTGCCAAATCTGATTATCCTGGAATGCCACTGCAAATAATGGTAATCAGTAGCATGCAGCACTGCTTCAGAATCACTCTGCACCTTCCAGAACTGCAACTCAGTACACCTCTCTTTAAATGAGGCTTCATGTGGCACTAGAAAAAAAAAWAAATTAGATAAGAAAAATCCACATAAACCTGTACTTTATTCTTTGATTAAAAGTCAGTGCTCAGGCAAGTGCTGACTCATATCTCCATTCACTAATAAAAAGCTATCAGATCAGCCTGTCACCCAATTTGCCGTTACTTTGCTCAACAAGGCACACTTCCAATGTCTTAATAAAGGACACTGTGCTGCCATTCAGAGGGAGCTTGACTGGTTAGATAGTTTGGCAGAGAGGAACCTCATGAGGTTCAACAAGGACAAGTGCAGCATCCTGCACCTGGGGAGGAATAAYCCCAGGCATCAGTAGAGATTAGGGGGTGACCTGCTGGAGAGCAGCTCCACGGAGAGGGACCTGGGAGTCCTGGTTGACACCAAGTTAACCATGAGTSAGCAGTGTGCCCTCGTGGCCAAGAAGGCCAATGGGATCCTGGCCTGCATCAGGAGGAGTGTTGCCAGCAGGTCAAGGGAGGTGATTCTGCCCCTCTACTCAGCTCTGGTGAGGCCGCACCTGGAGYACTGTGTGCAGTTCTGGGCTCCCCAGTATAAGAGGGACGTGGAGCTTCTCGAGAGGGTCCAGCAGAGGGCAACAAAGATGATTAAGGGACTGGAGCATCTATCATATTAGGAAAGAATAAGTGAGTTGGGCCTTAGCTAAGCCTTAGCTTAGTTTAACTTAGAGAAAACTGAGAGGGCATCTGATCAATATATATAAGTAGCTGAAAGGAGAATGTAGGGAGGATGGGACCAAATTCTTCTTGGTGGTGGCCAATGATAGGACAAGGGGCAATGGGTGTAAGCTGCAACASAGGCWGTTCCATCTCCAKGTGAGGAGGAACTTCTTTCCTGTGAGGGTGACAGAGCCCTGGAACAGGCTGCCCAGGGAGGTTGTGGAGTCTCCTTCTCCGGAGGTCTTCCAAACCTGGATGCCACCTTGTGCCCCGTGCTCTGGGTGTCCCTGGGTGAGCAGGGGGGTTGGACTAGATGATCTCTAGAGGGCCCTCCCAACCTCAACAGTTCTGTGTTTCTGTGACCCAAAAATACCCTCCTAAAAACTGTCCAGAGACAGGATAGAAAATGATAGAGAGCAATTCTKGTTCCTTCAACATTTACAAAGCACAGGAGGAAAAGAGTGAAGTGAGGCTATAATTAGATTGTGTTATAGGTCTTGTTTTGTCAACATGCATGAGGCATGCACATGCTCACCAGACCATAAACTTCAGTAGACTTAGGCACTGCAGACAATACATTAATTTCAGTGCACATCCAAAAGAAATGTGGAGACACAAGTTGTTGGAAATGCCACTGATTCCTACTTAACTAAAATGTATACAATTTCACACTTTGGGGGGAAGTGGGATTCTGATAAAAATCAGAAGTTTATTACAGTGCATGGGGTGTATTTTGTGATCTGTGACATGCGCAAAGTATTGAGCAGAAGGGAATATCCGTATGAGCTCCTTTGGACTTAAAGTAAACTTCATTCTGTGCAAACTGTAAAGAAGGTTCCTTCCCTTGTGAAGTCTTCCAKTCTTCTGCTTTCTCTTCCAGAAAAYAGGGGTGACACCTTCCTCAGCCCTTCATAGAAAGAACAGATTTTGAATCTTTAAAACTATGTGTGGTCCTCAGTCATTTGAAACAAAATAAATAAAATAAGCAAACAGATGTATTTTTAGTGTTTGTCTAAAAACTCCCTCTTTCTAAAAATAATTTAGAAGATATGTCTTATCTTTCCTTGCTTTTCTTTTTTTTTTTTTTTTTTTCCTTAAAAGTTTCGGAGTAATAATAACTGTAGGACTCTTCATAAAACTTACGGATTCATAAGGAAATGAAGGTACACATGCCAAAGAACTCACTTTAAGGCAGAACTGACTTCTATAATATATTCTACATAGAATTCTATGAAAAGTAGAATAAATTTTAGATCATGAAAAGGTGTTTAATTTCTGTAAAGACAAAAAACCCATAAATTCCATTAATATGTAGATGTTCTTTAAAGTATAAATCTTATTATATTTTATTATAGATAGAAAATAACAAGGAAGCCTCTCCCTCTCTCCTTTTTAAGGAATACTACTTCTTTTTAAGGGATATAGAAGCCACTCCTAATAACAACGTATTAGTATTCAGTCAGGAGAAATGGATCCCAGTTGAGCTCTCATAATTTGAAGTCATTTAAAAATTCACAGTGGATCAAGCTGTAACTTTTAACAAGAATGAAAGGTTACTCCATCTGTATCCATCCATTCAGGCTCCTGAGTARAACTGTGAGTTCTGACAATAAACATATGCACCTTTTACTGCAAGGATGAAAGTTAATGTGTTTTAAGTTAATGGTTTCCAAAGTGTTAGAAAAGTTAGGGAGAGACATCTCAGTAATGTAGAGTATTTTGTTCTACTGTTACTTAGTAATARTGCTATTCTCTTTGGCTGGTTTTAGCTTTAGGTTTTTTTGTTTTGTTTTTGTTTTTTGGGCTATTTGTTGCATATTCTTTTCAAACCTGTTATACCACACAGTRACAGGCAGTAATGGAATCCTTCAGAGGTCTAAAGGTCTGATTTATTTCTGTGCTATAGACACTCTACATGTGTGTGCATACATCCATATTTTATGCATGGCAAACCTAACTGGGCATTCACAAAATATGGAATGCTAGAGAAAAAGCTAATGTGACTCCAGATATTGAGTATTTTTCTAAGAGAGTGACAGGTGTATTTTGATAACTTTTTYGCCATTGTAATGATGGAGCTTCTTTTTGAGGTGTAAATTCTTTTCCCTCTTTACACTGAAGAAATGAGAGACTGAAATAACAAGTTCTCAGATATTGTCTTTTTGAACCTTTCAAGTTTTCTCCTAGAAAAAAAAGTCTTTTATTGTACTTCAAATTCGATCATTTCAAAAGATTTCAAAAAAAAGAACTCAAGATAACAAAGATTAATTAACTGGTATGTCAATACATCAGCTAGCTCCTAAAGGGAGCATTATTTTCAAATCCATAGTAATTGTTATTTCTTTCTAATTGCTTTATCTTAAGTAATAATGAAGCTAATGATGATAACAACTTGAAACTCTTCTGGTTGAAGATAGTGTGGTTTCCTTATGTCTTTTTTTTGGGGGGGGGAGGGTTGTCTTTGTTCCTTTTTTTAACTGCTCTCACCAGTAAGGAAGGCCATAAGATATTTTTGTCTAATAAATTTTAACAATTAACAATGCATTTGTCAAAACTGGCTATACAAAACTGTATCTCACGGTTCCATTTTAAAAATATGCAAAACCAGGAGCAGAAATAAAGTATTACTTTTTCCATCCGGGGAGCAGCAAACCTTATTGTTCAAGCTGTCAGGTAATAAATCGAATACCTTTACAATTCTCACTTTTCATTTACCTTTGACACTGTAATGGGTGGTTGCCATCTACTGGTCTCTAAACAATAAGACAACTTGGTCCAGCAAAGTTTGGCTCAGTCTACATTTGGCTTAGATGTCTGGCATTCCTGATTAAAAAGAAACCCAGCAATGAATATTAGTTCTTAAACATTAAGTAACACAAACCCATAGAATACATTGGAATCATGAATGAAAATTCTCCTGAAAACCTTTTAGACTATTTACATTATGACAATTGCTGCAAGCACCAGAGAACAGCTAATTTAAGGCAAAGGCCCATGTCAGTAGTAAGAACTAGTCAAAACACTTTGAAGTATTTAATTTTAGGTCCCAGGAGTGGTATCTGGAACACTGTTAYAGATATGGCTTTCCCGTAAAGCCATACAGGAATGCCTGGAAGAGAGTTACAAATCTCAGAATGGGGTAAAAATAAGTCCTAATATGAAGACAGAGTGGCAAAGTCATGGACGGTAATTTTCCTCTGAGGTAGGCACCACTGCTTACACTTAAAAACAGACAAACAAACAAAAAAGACAGGGATCAAGATTTTCTTTTTTAAAAAACAAAACAAACAAACCCATTTGTATGAGATAAGCTAGAGGTATGAGACCTTATCCAGGACGTAAGATGTGGCTCTGATGGCCTACTTTGCTTGAGAACATGGAATCCAAATRCCCAAGCAGAATGTCCTCATCACCAAAATGCAAGTTTGGGGCTATAATTGCAGGTAGATCCAAGTATCCGCACCTGGGATACAAATAGAGCTGCTTGAAAACAGAGAGGAAATAAAGGCCAGAAATGCGGAGCTCCTGAAAGAACTCAGAAACAGGTCTCGAATGCAGAAGAAAAATGGCAGAGCTTGGGGTCTCCAACACATCTGGRGCTGATCTGGACTCACCAGATCTGCTCGAGGTGCTGCTGGCCCCTTGGCACCCAGGCATTCAGTTAGCCCTGCAAGGAGTCAGGGCCCCTGGCCTTTCTTGCAGGCAAACAGCTGGTGAAAGTGCTCTTGCTGTGAGCAAATAGCCTGCCTGGGCTGCCGTGAGTAGGATGGGAAAAGTGTTTGCTGAGGCGGAGGCATGACAGCCGTAGGCTCCTCAACTGGAGCAATCACTAAAACTGAGCTTGTTTAGCTTAACCTTAAACTACTTTTCCCTGCCACATTACAAGAGCGTATGTGAACTTGGGGCTTTAGGAGGGAATTTAAAAGCAAAACCTTAACATAAGCTGAATTAGTGCTTCCTGTCTGGGGCTGCAGGCAGCCTGCAGCAGCGACCTTAAAAGGCTGARCTTAAGCTTCCTGGTGCTGCTCAGTGTGCAGTATATCCTGGTTCTGCAACTATTTAACTTTGTGAGGGACTAGGAAAATCACGCGAAGAACCACAGTCAGGAAKATAAATGGGCATGAAGCACTTCATAAAAGCTTTGTGGATTGCCTCTGCCCATTTATCTTCCTCTAGGCTGCAGGACTAAGAGTGGGACTGGGTAAGTTTATCCCTGCATTGCACTCAAGGCCTATGGGGCAGATGATTCCTTCATAGCTCTTCGCCACAGCAGGATAAAAGTGCTTCAGTGGGCAGGAAAGGCCACCATTAGGTCCAGCTTTGTTGCTTTGTGCCCAGACAGTTGGATTGTGGGGTGGGCATGGCTAAAATACAGGCTCTAGGCCAAACTGAGGTTGATGGCTTAGGATAAGTTTGGTCAGGGACAAGGGCCTCGTCCTGTTTCAATGCCAATTACTGCCTAGCTTCTCAAATAGTCAGGAGAAGGATTTAATTATAATATCCTATCTAATGTTAAYGTCAAATCTTGAGAGGGAAAAAAAAGTTTGCATGGAAAAGTTGTATAGCTTATAATACTCCTATATGAAGGATGGACATCTGGATGATGTTCTATAAAGGCTTATAATAAATACGTATTTTGTGTTTAGCATTTCATCTCATACAAAATTACTGAGGGAAAATCTAGTGATCCTGTGAAGATACTGACTTTATAACTTTGTTAAAGTTATAAATACATATGAATAAAAGGAAAGATGAAATGGATTAAATGTCTTCTTTGGCCTTCCMCTCTAAGTATGTGTGGAGAGGGTGAAAAAGTCCTATCAGTTTTTAATTTGGCAATTTTTGTATGAGACTGCCTGAAGAAAAGAATGTGCTTAAGGGCTTGGGGGATTCTTTCTGGTCCTGCATAAGAACTTCTTAAGTGCCCTTGTCAGTGATGTCGTCAGCTGATACATTAGGATGATGCCCAAGGATCGCTCTGAAGTAGCACGTTCCCTTGAACGCAAAGTGCATGTGTACAGAGATATTGCCTTCTCATTTTTAGCCCTTGGCCAAAATGAGTGGAGAGGTGCTCTAAAATCCCTGGTTTGCAGTCCACTGACAGGGTATATCATGAAGAAAGAAGGAAAAGTTTTCCAGCTGACCTGGATTTCTGCCTGGAGCCAGTAGGCAAAGCAGCYGTGGGCTGCGGGCTGCGATCTGGTGCTACCAGCCTGTGCCAGGGGAATGGGAATTGATCCTTCCAGCCTGAACAGCTAATCCCTGCTTCCCGTTTGCAAAACTCTCTGCTCCTGTCACTACAGGAAAGGTAAAGGTAGAACCGAGTAGGTGGCTTCTACCCCAGCAGCTACTGCAGGAAAAGAAAGCGCTGCTCTTCCTTCCAGCCCCACATCTTCCCTTGCTGCTACAGACACAGCTTTGTGCTGTGGGTCCCACCCCTGCGCTGGGGAGATGTGGGTGCAGGAACGGCTGCTGGGCCTAGATAGGAGACTAGCTGAAGGCAGGGAGGGAGAGTCAATTAAAAATAAAAACAACAACAAMAAAAAACTTTTATTTTGCAATATTAAAAAAGACACGGTTTCATCCTGCTAATGTCTTTTTTTTCTTTGTTATGCTTTGTGTTTAAYTAACTGCCTGGAAAGAAGGATGCATTGGAAACAGAAGGTGTACTTTAGAAGTCTGTAAAACCTGCAGACATAATTAAAGCTAAGCCCATGTCTGCATGAACATGTTGTCACTATTTATGTAATGCTTTGCGCAATACATGCATAGCATAACACTTACTTTTCCATATTGACATTTTGTTTACGCTCAGGAAACAAGCAAGGATTTTCCTGGAAGAATCTATCTCTGAGGCATTCTGGCTGTGCTACACCTTGCTGCTCCGAAGGCCGGTTTGGCACAGGACATGGCCTGGGTTTGTTATGTGCAAGCTGGACCAGTGGGAAAGTCTTCATGGTGTAACGGGATGCCTGAGGGGAAGCCTGAAGGAGCTCTGAGACTGTGTTAATACACAGTGTGTCTGTGCCGCAGTCCGGCGTACGAACCGTGTGCGCGTAGACACAGCGTGTTGCCCCTGGCCATCCCCCTTGACACGGTGCTGAAGGGGAGCTCGTGTCTTAACTGCAAGAACAGGAAACTCTGGCGATGCTCAAGCACGGTAAACATCGAAGAAAAAATTGGTCTAGTGATCTCACTAAGAAAACAAAGATGATCACAGATGTCCTGTGTTACCGTAACTGGTTTCCAGTTGGTGCTGAGATTCCTCCTGTGGACTCATATCAGGAGTACCCACTGCAGCGCGCAGGATCAGAACAAGATCTGGCAATACCTGCAAGGGGTGTCAATGAACCTGAGATGAGGCATATGATGAAAGCACAAAGCACTGTTCCAGGTCTGTTCCTGACTGACGTTGGCTTTTAGTCTAATTGTTTCTAATTTGTGAAGATTTCTATGAATCTTCAAGTTTCTGCAAGGTAAGTTCTGCAATAAAATTAAGATTTATGCATGTGCTTTTAGTGTCTTTAGAATGGTTTCCCTTAGGAGAGAAAGAAAATCTCTTTCCTGCTATCCCTTGTTCTGATATGACTGAACTCTCATTTTGTCCCTCTAAATGTGCAAAATAAAATATTGTCTCTTATTCAGAGTTCTTGTTATCATGCCATTATTTCCTTTTCTTGGAACATTTCTTTGAAGTTCTTTTTCTTCCATCTATTTAGAATGAAGCTGTTTACTCATTATTGTTTTAGATAGAGAATCAATTTGATGTAAATCTTTAAGGTTTCATCCTTTCTCTGCCCTGAGTGTAGTATGTGATCCTCTGCTGTAAACACGACAGCCTGTGCTCAGCATGAAGAGCTCCTGGAACATAATTCTCTAATGGAAAGAAAAATATAGTCCTTTTGACACATCTAGGCTTTTTTTTTTTTTTTTTTTTTAAGATAAGCAATGATAGCCACTCAACTTTGAAGGAGATGAATATGAATCTAAAAAACCAGCTGGCGCTATCGTTTCTGCTCCACAGCTATTGACATTCATGTACACCAAGTCATGTCATTAGCTGCTCTTGTTCTGTCACGAGTGTGTCTGGCTGTTGCGACTCCAAGGACATGTTTATGGAGCTTGTTTACACCTCAGCCAATTACGGGGAGGTGAGTGGCTAAGGGACAAAAGCCAACTCCCTGGTGAAACGTGTTGAGCTCAAACCTTCTTGGCGATTCCAGCACAGACCCACCCTGCTGAGCGCTTCCACAAAAGCCTCTTCTTTCTTCTAACGTGTTGATGGAGATACGTACAGCAGGGCTGTGCACTGGATTCACTGATTTCTCCTTTAAATGTCTTGCAGACAGCATCTTCGGGAAAGCTGGCGACACTCAGAGCTGGTGACCACCTAGCTGAATGCCAAGTCAGCCTCCTTACATTTTAAAAAGGCAGTAATGAATAAATCCAAAAACTGGATCAGTGACAAAAGTTGTTAAAATTCAGCTGTGAATTTTCTGTAGGTTCTCAACGGAATGGTTCTTATTTGTACTAGCTTGGTATTTTATGCCAGTTGCTAGCCAGACAAAACAAAAATACAAAATGAAAGGATGATCTTCTTCAAATATACTTTTAGCTGCAGAGACAGGTAGGGAAATAAATGGAAATGAGGAATAAATGTAATTTTGAGAAATACACTAGGTTGGGCTTTCAGCAAACTGAGAGCTTGGCTGTTTTCAAATTGTTTTGTAGGATCTATAATAAAGGAAGATCTTTTTGTGTTGTTTGTGTGTGGTTGTTAAATGAGGAATTTGAAGGAAGCTGAAGTTATCATAGTACAGAAGTAATGATATGTATGACAGTAATTCAGATATAATACAGTTTGGTAGTAATTCAGAAGAGTTCTTCCCACACACAAAGAAAAATACTAAAATATGTGCAGTTTTAAACATTAAAATTAGGCAACGGCTGAAGCTGCATAGAGTGGGCAAAATATTCCTGTATCAGGAGAGAAAGGATTAAGATGGCTATGAGGCTACTTAGGAATTAAGGCAGCAGCATCTGCCCGATGAGATACAGCAGAAGGAGCTAAGAACAGGTTCTGTGGTCAAAAGCAAGCAGCCAGAAGAGGCCAGATAATCCTCAGTTAACACAGTGAATGTGGCAGAGMAGTTGTGGTTGGGAGAATCACTCTCCATAAGGAACTGTAATATGGGATCACTTCTCTCAGTCCCCAGGGAAGGGTTAGTAAAAGGGAACACTTGGCTCACTGGGGCAAAGCATTCTCAGTGTCTTATCTCAGTAAACACTCCTATACATTATGTTCACTATAGTCTACCACTCAAACTGCCAACTGATGCTATGCCTTTATCACCACGTTTTGTTAACACCATTCCTAATTTTTTAATTATTTGCACATCTGCGCACAAAATGGAAGGCGGAATTTTGTATCAGGTGCCTAATTCCGTAGGGCAACGTCAGGGAAAACCACTGATTTTAGAGGAGGATCCACTCTGGTGAACGTACACAGCGTGCGCTCTCTAAGCCAGCACAGCTGYAGGGTTGCAGGTAAGCAGGGATATGCCTGGGTATGTGTCACCATTCCAGCATGTCACTCGGGAATGCAGACAGATAGCTCTGATTGCTCCAGGTGTCTGTGAAGGTGGGAGGTGGTTAACTGGAGCTGTCACTGCAGAGAACTGGGCAAGCATCACCCTTCTACACCTGCTCCTCTTATACWGCAGGAGGGTAGTAGTTGAGACTGCAAGCAAAGCATCTTGGAGTCTTCTCTGCACAATGACCCAGCTGCAGAAGACAGCCCAGAATAATCTGCCTTTCCTAAGGAAGTTCAACCTCCGAATATTGACCTCACAAATCAAAACCGAGTGATCCCCAGTCCTGGAAGTAAAGGAGATAGAGTTGTAGACTTTGTTTTAAAAACGTGCAACCTTTTGCAGTGACCTGAGTCATTGCTGGAAATGCTTTGAGAGGGTCTCCTGTATCAAGTTGCTTCATTTACACAGAGGAGTGTCTTAGTTTTTAATTAATTTGTGGTTAAGTCTGTGCTACCATGCTAGACCTTAGAGCGAGGTCTGTCAAAACTGCAAGAGGGATGAGGACTTCTTGGCACAGCAGGTAACAAGCTCATGTGAGAACAGGAAACACGCTCACGTGGGGAGTTTTAGCTCCTGARGTTTGTGGCTTTAGAGTGTGTGGAGACTTAGGATTAGATAGCAGCTGGCAGGGGAGGCTAGGGCTGCAGCTTTGTATTTCACTAGGTGATTTTCAATTAAATAACTTGCCCAAAGTCACACAGGACGGCTGAGGAGGAAGGAAACAGCAACCAGGCCTTCCATATCCTTTGGCTTCTATCCTGAACTCTGAACTATACCTATAGTTAATAGTTTGTTTGTTTTGATGCTGCTTATTCACAGAACGGGTGTGAATAACCCACATCAAAAACGGGTTGAGAGAGCTTACCTAAAATGTTTGGAGTGTGACTGAAGTATGGCACTATTGATTGCTAATACCTGCTTAAAAAATAGTTAAAAAATACATTTTCTAATGGAATGATGCCAAGTTAAACTATTGTTAAGTACTTTTAAAGTTTCCTTTCAGGAGCAACGTAAGACAAAAATGGTTTTCTCAAACTTTTGGTATGAGCTCAAAACTTGACTGCTATTACTAAATTGGTATATATATGTAGTGTTACTTTCTTTTAGAAAAATGTTTCAGTCATACAGTAACATTACCATACAGTAGCATCTTCRTCCATGTGGATTTTTCAGTACAGAGGAACAGATTGAGGCAGAGTRTATTCTGATTAAATATATATTGAATCCTTTCTGAACACTTCATGGCTTCATGTAAGCACGGTTTGACACTGATCAGATTTATATGGAACAAATTTGGTCTTCAAAAAAGGGGTTTGAGCTGGAGAATGGGTGCAACACAGGCTGGCACAGCTGCTGTTTGCCAGAACTGCACTAACTCTTGAAGTCGGCATGAGAAGTAGTAGAAGTTTTTTGGTACTTTTAGCCCATCTGCATGGAACAAAGGCAGGAACTTGGAGGCCTTTTATCACACACTTAGCAGGTAAACTGGCTTTTCAGCCCTATAGCCTCCCTGAGGACCGCCCAAAGGTGGCAGTGGGACAGGGCATGTGGATGACAGGGATTAGCCCCAGGAGCAGCAGCAGCAGACTGCAGATGTCTGGGGACTTAGCTGACTGCTATTAGGTGAAAGAAATCTTTTAATTTCTTGGGGAAAAAAAAAAACAGCTTTAGCAGAAGMTGGAAACTGCTGTGGTTTTAATTATATCTATAAAAATTGATTTTTTTTTCTTTTTGTAAGATATTTCAGTATTTACTACATTATCCCTATTTGCTTAGATTTTTCGACCTTGTCCTATTGTATCTAGAATGAGTTATTCAGGCTGAAAAATGCAGGCCGCCTTTCTTGTACGGGAAAATTGGGCAGCATTGTCTTGAGCAACTGTTGTCTAATTGATCCTGAGGCTTTGTCTGAAGGTTTGATCTATGGATCCCAGCTGTGTGTCGTATATCCCGAAATGCAGCATGCTCCAACAGGACTCATTTAACAGTGATAAAAAAAGCAAAACAGGCATTATGAAGATGGTGTTTTGAAGTGTCACACAGAGGCCGGGCTCTTCTCAAAGCCCCCCTTCTCAGGGGCTGCTAAATGAGTTGAATTTATGCTCGCACTCAGCAAGGCCATTAAAAAGCATCGCTAAGAGTGTTTACTACCGCTCAATAACGAACTAACAACAATCACCCGGCTATATTTGGGCTCCTATATTTAACTCTCCCAAGGGAAGGAAATAAATCGAATCTCTCCAAAGCCACCGCGATGCAAACTGCTGGCACATTAGTTAATTAGTAACTCCAGTGATCAAAGCAGCTGGCCCGGCGCAGGGGCCGCGGCCGAGCCCAACGGCCGCCAACGGCCGCCGCCAACGGCCGCCAACGGCGCGCGCTTCTCCCTTTGTCTCCTCACGCGGCCTCCGAGGCAGCGCCGCCTCCCGCCTACACCCCGAAAGGTGGAAAAAAAAAATGACTGAAATAAAGCAAAATAAATGCCAGTAAAGCAAAATGAAGCAAAATAAATAAGGCTGCCGTCCCTGCCCGCGCAGAGCGGCGCTCGCACCCCGAGGGGCCCCCTCCCCTGCCCACCCGCTCGGGCGCGCGGCGCAGGCGCAGCCGCGGCGGGGCCGGGGCCGCCTCCTCCCCTCGCTCGCTGCTGCTGGCGGG
>NW_020455632.1:3619471-3698141 GCF_003342845.1 Nothoprocta perdicaria
AGGGGAGGCGAAGTTGGGCACAGGGGGCCCTCAGCGTAAGGTGACCGAAAGCGGGGGGAATTCGTGGGGGTTTTCTTAAAAAAAATTTGCTATTTTTATTTATTTATTTTAAATTTCGTTTATATTCTGTTTATTTTGCGGCTCGAGGGCGGGACGAGGAGGCCCGGCGCTTTTCCGAGGGCTGGCAGCGCACAATGAAGCGCTGGGGGTGAATTTCCCCCCCCCAGCGGCGCCTGCCCGGACAAAGATAACAGGAAAGCCGGATCCGTGTTTATAAGTGTGATCCCTGCAGGGCAGGTGGTGCCTTTCCTAACTTTTTTTTTTTTAATCTCCTTGATAGCCATTTTGCAGTTTCTTCTTTGTTTTGGGCTTTGTTCTGTGTGYTTCATAGCCCCAGAGGCTTCATTCCTTGAAGGAAAGTGAGGTACTCGGGACRCTTTCCGTGTTGCTGTGGCTCGGCGTTGGAGGCAAGATGGCTTAGCAGCGAAACACGCAGCGTGTTTTGTACGTGATGCGATAAGGAAGGTCTTATCAGCTGACTTTGGGATGCTTCCTCCGACGGTGGAGCCGCGCGTGGGCTATATAGGTCACTGCCACTGGGCTTCGGGAAAACTTCTAACGCTGCCCGATTGTTATTTATACTCCACACGAGGAAAATATGTTTGGATTCTTGGTTTCACTTTTATCGATGGCCTTTGTTGCCTCTCCACTCAGAGGTCAGGCTTTTTTAGTTACTAGGGTYGATGGTATGGATCTTGGGTTATGTGGAATATGAATGCACTTGAAATATAATTACTCCTCCACGTTACCATTTTTACACATAAGACCTGCTATTTTGAAGGCTTTGTTATATTTAGCCGTGTCTTGGTTTAAAAGCAAGTGTTGCCAGTAGTTGCAGTTTTGTTGAGAGGCTGAGGGAATGATTTCATACCCTTCTTTGGTCTGCAGCTCCGTTTGTGCTGGTGCGAGTATAAATATGTTGGGTAGGTGGGAAAAGCAAAGGAGAATAAATAGGAAGATGTTATTTTGGTGGTGGTGGTGTAGTCTGGGTTGTGTGTGTGTAACAGCAACACTAAATCACCTGACTGTTGTCTGAAGTGTTTAGAAAGCTGAAAAATCTAAATTTGTCCTTGCAGAATGGTTAGCAAATTGATGTGAGAAAACGATAGGTAATGTAGATTTTGTAGTTATGTGGATACTGAATGTCAAAAAAWATTTGAACATTATTTTTCTACATTAATAGAAACATTTTTTTCTACAGTATTATTGTATAGCATTTTTTTCCAAATATGTTATGGATATTGGTGCAATGATGAGGTAATTATAATTACTGAAAAGTGAGAAAATTAAGTCATTTTCAATTAATAGTGGGARAGGTGGTTGACAGGGAAATTTGGAGTTTGATATCTTTTAAGAAATAGGTAAGATTATGTTGCACTGTATGTAGAAACAAAATGGACAKAAAAGTTTTGTGTGGGTCTTCATGATTTGCTGTTCGGAGGGTATTTCTGCACTGTTTTCATTGGCATATATGTTGTGGATGCTTGGTGCCAATAGGCTAACAGGTCATCAGCTTACTGAATACTATGAGTTGGGTTTTTTTAGCAGCTTTTTGTAGTTTTTTAGATTTTCTCCTTGATGTAATGATTTCTGTATGTGTATTGAATAATGAGTGTTTATAATTTTTATAAAACCTTTTTTTTTTTCTTGGTAATTTCATTCCTTTGTGTAGCATTTTCTAAGTCCCCCAAATAATTAGATCAAGTTCTTATATGCAGAGGCAAGTAATCTAGTAAGTGGTTTGAATTTTTACTTTATGGGCCTTCATTTTTTTTATCTTTTTTTTTTCTTTTTTTCTTTTTTCTTTTCTGAATGTGGAATTGTGTTTAGAAGTCGCTGTCTGTTGGGGTAGAAAGGAAGCCATCTGCCTTGGATGTTAAATCCTTCATCTGTTGGGGTGTCCTGTGAAACAAGCTTTAATACGTTGTATTTTCTTAAAAGAGTTTCTAATACAAATGCTGCAGAGGAAGCTGCTTAAAGCTGTGGAGTAGGCATGCTTTAAAATGACTGTTATGTGTCGAGGAATGTGAAAGCTATCAATCATCTTTCTGTTCAATAAATTCAGTTTAAAATGCTTACCTCATCTAATGTGAATTTTCCCCACCCATCACATAGCTGTTGTCTTGATTCTTCCACACAATGAGACCGTTCCAGTGCTGTCACAAAGCCAGTGCCCAGGCTCTTGTCACAGAAATGGGACAAGAAGTCTTTAGCTTAAAAGCTTATTTTCTCCTCCTGTAACAACAAATGCCACTTGTGAAGTGCTTCTGAGAATGAAGTCGGAGGCATTTTGCAGTCATGGAGTAGAAAATAGTTTTGAGTAATATCAGATCATTTAAATAGGCTCAGTTTAACTACTGGTGTGTACTCTCAAGAAACCTGTATAAAATATGTTTTATGGTAATGCTTTTTTACCCTTCTGAAACTTTAAGATTTAGCTCAGTCTCACTCAGAATACCTGCTGTGGCCTTTAGAAGAGCAGGCAAATACTTTTGAAGTTTGTATGTGAAATGTTTACTCTATAAATCAAAACCAGGTGTCATCCATAGAAATATCTTTAAAGAGTGTGCTGTGGATAACTGCTTTTTCCCTCTCCCCTACCCCCCACCATAGCTATTTGAGAACAATTGTATACATAGAGAAGGAACCTATTTGCAGAACTTAAGAGTGATCATTTTAGGAGCTGAAAGAAAAATGTAAAACCTGAAATGTAGCAGGAGTATCTAATCTGTATCAGAAGTTTTTGCTAGTTGTCTAGTACACACTAATTCTAATAGGTAAGGCCCAGATTAAAATTTGAAATTGCAATATGATCCTCTGTCCTTTACAGGCTATAGTAATATCATATCTGCAGCTTTTTTACAGATAAGTTTTTGCAACATATATATATCTGCAGGCTGGCATAATTAATCTGATACAAGTTTTAGTAATTATTTTCCACTTTAGTGGTTGTATAATTCTGAGATAGGTTACATTCTGCTTCATCAGTACTACTGAGGTGTTGGCAGAACTCTTGATTACAGGTAACAGCTCTGATTGTGTTTCTCTCCACTGTACAGAAAGCTCTGTGCTCTCTGTATGTAAATACAGTGGAGAAATAAAAGCTGTCAGAGATCTCTGTTCTTTGAGTTAATCCATCCACCCCACTTCAAGGGAGAATTTTAATACTGATGTATTGTGCCAGTTGTATATGTTTTTCTGCTTTATTATGCAGTTCTAAAGTTTTACATGACGTTTGCTTGCAAATCTTTTTAAAGGAGAAATTAATTTGCACAACTGGGTTGGCATAGGTAGTTCCATGAGTCTTTAAATGTGCATCCTACACTCTTTAAATATAAAGCTAGGCTTAGAGGAGATGACTTTCTGTAGCTCATGTTAAAAGAATCTTAGTGTTTTGGTTCATAATTTCCAAGTAGGTTCCTGTTAATTTCCAAGTAGGTTCCTGTTAATTTCCATTGCTACATTTTATTTAAAGGTTAATTCTGTGACTGTTATGTAGTCTAGAAAAGTAGTAAAAATGCCATATTATGACCATAAAGCATGTATCACATAACAATACAAATTAATCAAATAGCTTTAGATATTACATATTACTCAGAAAATTAAGATTGTTCTGGATTACAAAAGAGAGTTCCCCTGCTACACACATACCTTTCCCCAGTTTTCCCAGTTTTCCCCTGCCACTCACATACCTTTCCCAGGGCATGGGATCCTTAGGGCTAGATGGGAAATGTTTGTGTCTGTACTAAAGGACAGAAGACTGTGACTTCTTTTTCTCTGCCTTTTCAAATCTAAGCATTCTGTTCTGGTTAAATATCTTTGCATATGTTAATTTTATTGTTTAGATTTAAGCTTTATTTTTAGCATGAAAAGCAAGACATGTCTTGGAGTTTAGAAATTAAAGTATCTTTAGTGTTCTTTTTCCTCCTGAAAATGATTCATTAATATTGTAGAGGGTATTAAGGGAGTTATATTTGCAGCCGTCATATCTTAAATGTTCCCTGAGGCCACATATTGGCAGTATGTTAGTTATGATAGGTGGAAATACACATAGAGAACATGAGATGTGTGTATATGTGTTCAGGAGTAGCTATTTTAGATATTTTTTTCCTACTAAGGAATTGTCAGTTTTGGAGAAAATTAGTTGCTTTTTTTCCCCCCCTCTTCTTTTTCTGTCCATTTATACTTTCTTCAAGCCAAGAGTTAAATGCTGAAAAGTGAGTTGGCAAACTTTATTTTAATCTAAGCGTGAAATCTTTGTTTCTTGAAAATCCTCAAACTTACTGTCATGTGGATTAGAGATGTTTAATGTCAGCTGCTTTGTTGCAATCTTGTGTAGCTTAATAAGTTGAAAAGAAAAACTGAGGTTATTCATATAAGAATGAGATGAGTTCAAATACAGAAGCTAGTTCTCTATGGTATTTTATTTTGTAGGCTACATATATACAAAATCAGATATAGCAGTATGACAGTATTTGACAGATGTTTTTATGCATCATGCTGAGTAATAATGAAAAAGAAGCCACTGCCATTATGATCTGAAATCATATTTTTATTGAGCTTAGCTAGAAAATATGCAGGGAAGCATTCATAGTAAATGGAACTACACCGTATAAGTATATTGCCTTGTAAAACTCTGGTGACTTATATGCTTCTCTAGAGGCTTAGTTTGATAACAGTATTGAAAATTTAACTAAACACTTTAGCAATTAATATAGTTCTTGCATAGCTTGGATATTTGTTTTTATTTTTGAAACCCTTACAATAAAGAACTGCCTGCTTAAAGATATGTGGGAAAGCTTTTTATGTTATCGAGGCCTTTTCTTTTTAGGTTTCTACATGGAATGATCATTCCATGTGCCCTCTTGGGCATGAACGAAGTGGCATGGCAGGAGAGGAGTCCCAGAGGAATGATGCATGTGAGCATTGGTCAGGAAGCCAGTGGGGTTGAAGTGGGGGTTACCCCAGTTGGTGCAACACCAGGGCCCTGTTCTGGTGGAAACAATCCTCGCACCATCCCTGCAGCTGCAGTGTCAGGTGCTTCCAGTGTCCAGGTATCCCTCAGTGGCCATTCCCAGCATGATTCCACAGTTGGATATTTCTTCCAGAGGCAGGCTGGTCAGCAGCTGAGTGGCTACCCCATCAAACACTGCTGGCCCACAGGAGATAGCAGCTATATAGATCATTCGATAGGTAGCTTATTTGCTTCTCACTGGAACAGTTCTTACATTCTTGCTGAATCCGCGTCTTTCAGAAAGATCTATCTGAGCTATTYTTTCAAAGCCTATAGTGATCCAGAGTCTAAATAGCAAATATCCAGCTAACTTGGGTAAAGCAGTTGTAAATTGTACTGTGTATGGTAATATTATTATGTTCAGTTTTGAAACTTTCTTTAACTGTTACAAGCATTTCATATTTCTGGTTAGGTATTTGGAAGATACCTAGTTTTCATTGGAATACCGTCAAATTATTAAATTATTGCATTTATGTAGTCAACTGTTTTGATTTGAAAAAGGACTAGCTTCTGATAGACATTTGAGGAATTATATGGATTTTGCACACCATCTTACTAGTTACACTTCCAGGTAAAAGGTTGGCATGAAAGTAAGATAGAAGTAGAATAGTCTAGTGTAGATCAAAACTTAACTTGCTCCTTTTGCAGATTCCTACCTAGAAAAAATCTAGTTGTAGCATTTTACCCCAAAAGCCTTTAATTGGGACAGCTTACTATTTTTTTAGAAAAACATAATTTTGAATTTTAGAAAATAATGGTTTTTCCCCAGGAGTTTTGTAATGTGCCATGCTTGGATTCATCATCAGCTCTTCTACCAAGTGCAATGAGTTGCAGCATCTGTCTCAAAGATGTAGCAAATAGAGGTAATCTGGCTAATCTTAAGCAGGAAAAACTACTGACTTTATATATATATATATATATATATATATATATATATATCTTTTATTTCTTTGGGCATTTTTTATGTTTACTTCTACCCTTTCATCCTAGCCCATTGAACTACAGAAAACAAATCTTTTGCCCTATGTACTGCTTACTGCTACATCATGTGTATTCTTTAATATAGTTCTGTAAATACAAGATTTTGCAATGTTCTACTTGTCCACTTGGGCACACACGCTTGGATATTTGAAAATATTTGAAAATGACTTTTTTTTTCTCTCCCTGTGAGCATTCAGTCTGTAAAATGCAGGCAACTGGATGCTTATGCCTGTGCTGATTTTCCATTACAATTTCGCAAGGCTGATAAATTGTGTATATAAAATTATTCACGGACAAGTAACTGATGAGTAACAGTTGCATCTCTCTCCTGCCACCTGCTTTCCATCTCCAGTGGGAGTCAGTCACATCTTAATCAGTAGCCTTGTTTAATAATCATTTAGATCCTTAAAAATATTTCTGCTTTTCTCCTAACAGCATGTAATTGTTATAATATTATGAATCTAATGTATTTTTTATAGTAACTTGAGTGGAGAATGGAACTTTTTTTTTTTTTTCCTTTTATCATGCGTTTTAGTCTCAGGGAAAGGGAAACTTGCTTTATTTTGCTGATTATTCTTAACCATATTTTCTAGTTTAACCACTATACCTTGATGTTCTGCCATTTTTTCACTGCTCTCCTGTTCTTTGTTGGCAGTGTAAACTAATAGAACTTAAGCGTACATCGAGAGACTTCTATTTCTCCTGTGATTTGAGTGTTTTCTGTGGGGCACAATTTTGGAGGATTTTGCTAAGGCAGAAGTTATTTTATTTATTTATTTATTTTTTAAACATGGGCATTTCTTGACTTACTGTCAGGTTGAGGAACATTCACATAGCTGTTTTTTTCAGTCTGTAGAAGGAAATAAAGTTACTGCTGTTCTCTAGGCGTTGGGTAGCCAGTCTCTGTATAGATGCCATATATATATATATATATCTGGTAGAATATTTTGATGCATTTAGAGAGAGATTACAAAGAAATATCTAAGCATATCTGAAACCTATGAGTTAGTGATAAATTTTTAGTATGTTATAACAGAATATGCGACAATGCCAAAACAACAAACAGTTTAGATAAAATTACTCCGATTAAAGCATTTCGTTCTTAGAACAGTGGAGTTGTAGTACCACTCATTTCAACAGGTCTTTAAATTCTGCAGAAAGTGAAGTTCAAAATGGAAACTTGCAAATTCTTCAAGCAAAAATAAATCATATATATGATTTTTTTCATATGTTGGAAGTGAGGATTGCATAAATTATGGTGTTAAAAACTGGTATTTTTCTTGTGGGAAGCTATCAAGAAGTGAGGTATTAACGGGCGAGTGAAGTAAGCATAGGACATGGAAAACATTGTGTTCGCCTCTGTACCGGAAGATAGGAGTTCATTTGTTAAGAGAGATAAACTTGGATGAAAGATATCATGGATTTTTGAATAATTTTGAAACTGTTTGTGCTGCTAGAAGAAACGTGTAGTTGGCTYTAAATATATCAGCCTAAAAAGTTGGCAAATAAACTTGATTAAGTACAAGAAACTAAATCCTGAAAAGACAAGGGAAAAGCATATTATTGGTCTCCTGAAATCTAATTGAAATATCTTTTTTCTTAAAAAAAAAGACACAACATCTATTAAGCATAAGATAAGATCTTTAGGAAAAGAAAGTTTGTTTAGTAGGATTTTTTTTAACTGTGCTTTAAAGACTGAGGAAACGTTTTACTTTGTCAGTGGCCTTTATGAGGGCTTGTTGGTAAATGAACTGTGGCATCATCAGTGAAGTGTCAATARTTGGCAAGCAATTCATATTTATGAACTGTAGCAATAAAGGTCAGTCTAGCATCAGGATGATTCTAGTGAATTATTCTGCAGTACCATGATAGTACTGTTACCTAATGTGGGCTCACCTGGAAACTGTGAAGATGCAATGGATTCAGGTGCCATTGATATTTAAGGGAAGAGAAAGGAACTTCAAAGACAAAGACACAACATTTGAATGAAATTCTAATCAATGGAGGTGGAAAGTCTTTCTGATAAATGCATGTTTGTGTGACATGTTGGTGTCTAACTGTAACTAGCCACTCTGACACAAAACGAACATTGTTCATGACTTARAGAATGTACCAGGGTAGCAGCCACAGTCATAGAAATATGCGGTGCTGTTAGTGTTTACATTCTGTGATCTTCCAAGATAGCTTCAGATAGAGCAGCAGAAAATTAGTGTTAGACAAGTCACTTGCATGGGCAAGTTTTGAAAAGGGTTACATTGCCTTGTACAGAGTAACAGGCAATAAGGGAGGTGCAGAGGAGAGAGAGACGTTAATTTGCCTGAGAGATGAAGTGCAGAAATACTTGGATGTTGAGCTAGCTGAAAGGTAACGTGCATAAAACTGGTAAGAGGGCTATGCCCACAGAAATCCATAATACAGGATGTCAAAGCCCAAAGTAGACTGTGAGTCAAGAAATCTTCATTGTCACCCAGGATGTTAAAGGAGTAGGCAGTGCTCAGTCAGTGACACAGGATTAAGTATAATCTTCCTGTTTTTTAATCTAGAATTAACCGCCTCAAGGCCTTATCCATCTCCCTTTTGAATATTTAATATTGGAAACAGTTATGAAGAATACTGGACTAAATAGAAAAASTCGTTCTTGGATTTTACTTTTCCCTCTGCTGCCTCTCACTGTCTCAGGACCACAAGTGCTATAGGCTGTGATAGCACAACAGTCTGCAGAAGGTGACCATCCTCTGTGGCATCACCCTTACATTAATGTCCTCGTGTAGCTGCAGAGGAGTTAGGGATCTTTTCATTGTTAATTTAGGTCAATTCTGTGTGAAGCAGCACATGAAAAGTTCAGTGAACGGCAGTCGCTCTGTAATACTTGGAGTTTTGGAGAGCAGACGAGGTTTTGGCAAGTTCAGCATATTTTATCTGGGATGTCACAGTACTTAAAAGCACTGTTGCCCTACAGCAGTTTGATATTGTGCTTGGTATTTACCTTGTCTTCTTTCCTGACTTCTGCCTTCSATTGTAGTAAAGGGGTTTTAGCAGTTCAGCACTTTTTTGGTTATGAATTTGAGTGAAACGTGTTCATTGCTTCTGCTCTATGCCTGGCTCCAGTAGAGGAAGAGGATAGGAACTGCGGATGAAATTATTCAAGTCCTGCATGTTATGTCAGACAGAGCTTTCTTGTGAAGCAGGAAGCAAAGATTGACAAGCTTGAGCAGAAGAATGCCAGAAAAATGCTGCTTTTTTGGCACCATTTTGGAAATTCTTTAGGGATAGTGGTAGTATAAATGAAATAATATAAATTGTACAGAATTTCAGTTAGGCTTCAGTTGCTGTAACTYGTCTCTTTTAGAATTTGCAAACTTCTGGAGAAGTTTTGCAAATAGCTTAAGAAACAAAGAAAAGTCTTTGCAGGAATGGAGAGAACAAAACAAAGAGTCTTCCTGTGTTTGAAGAACTCTTCTGCATTCCTGTGGTATGAAGAAGAAACTCTATATCAGTTTGTTGCAAGCCCTCAGCATGACTTCCATGAGAATCTATTAAAATTGATTTAGCTACAAGAAAATGCATGGCTGTTATTAAACTAATAAAGTGTGCAAATATTTGACATTTTTGCCTCCAGGATAAAATGGACAAATTCTAGTTTGTCTTGCTTTTAAACAATAAAGTTGTTTTAGTTTGACATTGTTCAAATAAGATGTGCTAATATATTTGTGAATTGGATTTGGGAACTCATTTTCCCATATGAGACCTCACAGTCATGTAGCCATTCCTTGGAACAATGAACACAGCTCGTTGTTCAAAACGGGAACAACATAATCTGTTTCTTGACCTTACAGTGGGAGTTGCATTTCCTGAATCATTAGCTTTTCCTTTAATAGATTCCACTAAAATAATCTCTAGATATCTAAGCAAACTTGCAGTCCTTATCTTGTGTTTTTTATTATTATTAATATCTTTCAATCTGCACCTTTTTGAAAATTTTGAAAACTTTGTGAAATACATCTTTTTATAGATTTTTCCAAAAAATAAACTTATTTAAATGGATGCTTTCAAATTTCAAGCCATACAAGATCACAGAACACATCAAAATTTTTATTAGCAATCTATTATATTAAAATACAAGTTTGGAGTTTGGGGTAAATTTAGGTAAAAAGCTGATTTCTGATTCTCTCTCCTTGTAAATTTAATATTGGAAATACTTGAAAATGTCTTGGAGATAGTTCTGTGTAAATGTAAACACAGTTATAGCTGTATTGTGTATGTTGTCCCTTAACTTTTGTAGTTTTAACTCACCATTTTCTTTCTTTGAGTACATTAGCACTTAGCTCTACTTGAGTCGAAAACTGAACTAGGAGTGTTAGGTTTATACTTTTAAACAATTTATCATATTTGTAAGCTAGTAAAATGCTTCAAACTTCACAAACCAGGAAAAGAAATGTTAGACTGAGTGGGTATTTCTTTTTGATTAGGTGAGAGGTGAAAAGCATATTTGATTCACGGGTTGGGGTATGCCTTTTGTAACCGGTATCATAAGCTGTGGAGAGTTATTTCATTTTGCGTTGTGCTGCTGCTGTGCAAGTGTGCAACAAGTGACTTGTTTTACTAGTAGAATTTAAGGGGGTGGCTTTTTGTGTATAAATGGCACGTGCTGCAACCTGCCTACTTGAGATGCTGCCTTTAGTAGCTGTTAGGGACTGCTGAGCTTCTAGGAGAGGAGCCATTCGACTTGAAATGCTGGTAGCTGCAAACAAGTAATTGCTGTTTGTCTTTTCCTCTCTTTGATTTGAAATTTATGGCATACTGCAGAGGCAGACCTTTTTCATATGTTTTGGTGGAAGAAAAGCATTGAGAATGTGTCTGTGATAGCTTTCAAATCAATCTTCTAGCTGGAGAGAGGAAAATTAGTGTTGTACTTTGCAAGCATTTGGATTTTTTTTAGCAATTTCAATTACATARTGCACGGGATAGACATCTTACGCTAACTGCTGTCAGGACAGGGAAGTAATTGCAGTTGCATTTTGGACTTGCAGGAACAAGTCTTATACCTGTGCAATTTCTGTTCTTCAAACCCTGTTTCTCCTTAACCACCCTTGCCAATCGTGCTGATGTTTTCAACGTACCAACATGTTTCATGCCCTTTCTGCTACCCTTTTCAAAACGCAGCTCATGGTTTTGGCTCCTGAGATACTTGGCCAATTGCACATGCGTTGCAGACTGCCTCAGATGCTATCAGCTTGCTAACTGCTACCTCCTTTCTGTGCATTAAGGCATTGGTTGTCTCTGCTAAGCTATATAGCAGCTTGTGCTGCTTTTGCAGGTTACTTCTGCTTTCTTACATGCATTCCTTCACTTKGTCTTAAAGGTTTATTCTGCCCTGCTGCTGCTAAATACCTGGCTCTGGTGCATGTTGAGCATCTTAATGGTACTTTATTTTTTCTTTTGCAATTGGGTTACTCGTCGTTGTGTGCACCTTTGTCATTTGTCTTGCACTTAGCCTGAACACTCTTTGAAGCAGAGCCCTTTATGCTCTAGCAACTCGGTAATTAGCAGAGGGGGGCCTTTCATTTGATATTACAGTAAGCAAAATGGCACAACATCAAATCCTGTGATTGATTTACCTAAGGCAAATAATCCGTTGTACCTGTGTGGCAATACCTCGCTGCAGAATCAGTAAATGCCAGTGAAAATTATTGATACTAGAGTGAATCTGATAATAAAACTCATGGAGGTAACGTGAGCTGGAAGCGGCTGGTCCGTGTTCATGCGTCCCGGATCCTGGCACAATGGGGACTGTAGAGGTGAGCTAGCTGCTTATGTAGCCACTTGAAGTTTCTTTGCCTTTTATTCTCATATACTACAGGTTTGAGGAGGCTTCATTCCAAACCATATTATTATGTCTTTTTTTTATCCAAAAGCCATTGAGTGCTTTTGGCATTGCGGGAGAGTTTTGCATGGATATCTGAGACAATGTGTTATGAGAGCCRGTTAGCTCTGGAAGAACTCTCTGCCATGTCATGTCTACATGACAATGTAGTCATTCAGGTATTTGAACTTTGTACTTTTTGGTATTTTCTTATGTTCTGTTTCTCAAAGTATTAAGTAAATATGTTAAATTTGGGTCAATATTATTTTGTATAATCTATGTTCTCATCTATGGATRTAGAATACAGTCTTTTGTTCTTCAACATAACTAAAAATGAGATTTATGAAGTTTATGATACTACTTCATTATATGGGTGAACTGCATATAGATTTCTGAACTATACTATACTGTTTAGTGCAGTTTATGCTAAAGACAAGTTGACCTTGATATATCTTAAATATGAAGATAATGACCTTTGTGGAAGGTTTTTTAAAGTTAGTCAAGTCTAGTTAATTCAAGTCAAATTTAGTCAAGACATCTTAAAGTAAAGATAAGAGCAATGAGAAGTGGTAGATGAGTATGCGAAGAGAAACAGGGAATAAGTTAATGGATAATGCGTAATAAGTTAAATGGATTGAGGGAACACTTGATTTCAGGGGAAAACTAATAGCTTGGAATTTAGACTTCAAGACTGAAAGAAGCAAATCCCCTTCTTTCGCTTGTTAGATGGCAATTCAAACATGGGTATCCTTGTCCACAGTTACTGCATTTACTTACCAAAGTCCTGCAGTTTATGTACTGATAGCTGCCTCTTACATTTTTGGCTTGCTCAGTGAAAGAATAGAGAATTTGGCATTAAACTTGTTGCTAGATATATTATTAACATCACTCATTGAACTAATTTTTGTTACATACCTTTAATTAATTTGAATTGTAAATAGCCTACTTTTATTTCAGTAGGTTAATTGTCACCAGTCTTATTTTTAGACAATATTTTCTAAATTCTTTCGAAGGACTCCGCTGGCCAACATCTAATGAGATACTAATGTCCAAAACTAAGCTGCTGCTCTTAATGAATTAGGAATGAACCTTGCTGAATTAGAAGGTGTCTTTGTTGGTTTTGTTCAACTTTTAGGCAATTGTAGAAATGTATGGTTAGTTTAAACAAGCATTTTGTCCAAAGAGTGCGTCCTTAGACAGCTGAAAACATTGATAACAGCAATTGCTTTAAGCCCATTTCCCTGCTGTAGACAGATAAAGTGGCAAAACACTCTTCTGCTTAGGAGTAGAGCGCATGAGGAAGCTGCATGTGTTGCAGTTCTCCAGCTAYCCTCAAGGTTAGGCACAGAATGTAGAGACTTGTAAGAAGAATCAAGGTAGATTTGGGGAGAGAGGGAACTTAGCATATATTTTAAACACAGAATGACAGTGAAAACAAAAATTATCATGTGGAAGATTTCGGTGTCCTGTCAATAGCTTTCTTGAAAACAGCTGGTATTCAGGCTCTCAAGAGGAGAGAGGGATCTTAATTTCTGAAACTTTTCTCATAGGCATGAGTGAAATCACTGCTTAAGGACAGGGCAGTTTCATTTCTTCATCYCTGCTTGTAGCAACCGCTTTGAGCAGACCAGACTCTGTTAATTGCATTGGTTCCTTCTTGCCTGTTGAAGACTTTTTATAGCTTGTTCAAAAGGGTACGGGCCTGCGAAGGAGAAAGTCACGATGCCAAAGCAGCCGTGGAAGAGAAGTGGGAGTTGAACTTGGGTGTGTTTATTGAGAATTCTTAAACTGTACCCTTGAAAAATGTGCATTATGGTGAGTGCGTCTGCCCTGGTGAAGGTGATGAGAGTAAGAGCTCTGAAGGAATGGCTGTGTTTTATGTTCGGAATTGGTGGGGCAGTGGAGAACCTTTCTGATAAGTGATATTGGTGCAACAGTAACACAAATAGTGGTTTCTGGAAGTTCTACCAGACTGATCTGTCATTTCCTCAGACCTGCTTTTAATGGGCTAGATCAAAACAAAAAACCCAACTTTGTTCTTAATTCTAAATTCAAGTGGTTTATAAGTCAGTTATGCTTTATGGGATTCTTTATAATCATCTTTTATTTATTTTATTTTTTTAATTAAAAAGGACAATTATTTCAAACTTGTTTAGTTCCCTCCCCGCCCCCCCCGCCCTGGTTCTTGGTTTTTAAATTATGTTCAGTTTTCTGATATCTAAAGAAAACATATTAGCAAATTTTTTTAATAAAAAGGAAGAGCTTATGATGTAGAAAGATAATTTCTGTAGAATTCAGCTTTGTTCTAAGCTGTATGTTTTGATAGTTCATGTTTTTTATGAACTGTATTATGAAATTTAATAAAAATGTGTTAACTGTGTTAGAATGAATTAGACTCCATGAATTACTGCCATCTCTGATGGAATAAATTGTTATTAGTTACGTACTCTGCCATGTTAGAATGTAAATATATGGTGTTTTGTCACTGAAGTTTCATATTCAGAAAAGGCAACTTTTGAGCATTTTTATAGTAGATTGCCTAGAGAGCAGTTCTTAATTTTTCAGCTTTTTGAATAATTGGAGCTAATTATGAGGAAACTATGRATGATGCCTGAAAATAGCAGTGCTGTGATTTAATGATGTCTTACCTTATAGAAGTTGCTGTAAGAGCTCACTGACAAATCCTCTCAAATTCTGTGATGGTTGTCAGTTCAGGAGTGGTTAGTAGCAGGGTTTTGTCTTGTGAATCCCCTGTAACTGCTCTAATGCCACTGGTGGGAGTTACTCTGCCATAGCCTAGAAAGCTGATGCTGACTACATGAACAAGACAAATGTAGATTTGTAAAATCAGAAACTTAGATTTGTCATGTGTATATCTAAATATTCTAAGCAATCAGTATCAATTAAAACATAAACATTTTAAGACTAAATCTTTTTTCTACACCCTTGTTTTCCTACATCTGGATATATTTTTGATATATGTTTTGATATATTTACTATATTGTAGCTACACTGGAGTTAAGAGCCTCACCAAACTAAAGAAGTTATGCCTGAACTACTCCACATTGAACATTAAACATATTTTGGTGTGCAAAAAGGCTATTTACAGTTTGCAAGCAGTAAGAGTCCAGTCATCCCTTTTTTTGAAGGAGGAAAAAACATGTTTTCTTGTAGCTCATTTTAAATGCTAAAACCACACTTAGGCTTCCTTAATTCACATTTGTTTCACAGCTGTAAAAGGTCATCTGAAATTTACATCTCCTCTTAGACACTTCAAATGAGGAAAAAAAAACAGAGAGCAAAATACTTGCGTTCTGAGGTGGAAATAAAGTTCTCTGTCTCATATACTTACTTGGTCATTTGTCCTTCTGACATGTATTTGCATGTTGGTTCTTTATAGTCATAAGTTACTTTAAAAGATTAAAAAGAGCAAATTAATATGAATGGCTGCTAATTATGTATAGTATAACTTTATGTCTATGCATGAATATTTTCATTATGTAATTAAAATTTTAAAGTTAATTTCTGCTTTACAAAAGCTTTTTCGACAAGTTTTTGTGGGAGTTCTTTCATTTTCTAAGTTATTGAGCAAAATTAGTCTTTCTGAGGTCTATCTAGCAGTAGTCTCTCAGTTAGAGGTTTTTCCTTTTCCAAAGTTCAGTGACATCTGTCATTCCTGCCTTGCTGTTCTGCACTTTCTTTCCACGCTCTTTTGAATGGATAATTACTAACATGGTAAAAAGATTTAGTTGAGAAACCTGCTAAGTTATTTAGTATAAATTATATGCCTACTTCTGGTGGAATATATCTCTGCAGCTGCTCGAATGGAGCAAACAGTGCAGTTATAAATAGCTATAAAGTCTGATTTTGGTACAGACAGTTTATTATTAATTTGTGTGAGACTGTTAGCTCCACCCACATTGCACTGTAGGGATTAAAATATCAAGGTTGGAGACACCTCACCAGGAGCTTTGAAAAACTCGTGCTGAAGAGTTTTGCTGGTCTTGGAGCAGAGCTTGAGCTTGTTGAGTGGGAAAACAAGCACGTAAGCCTGTGTAGGGAAGAGATGAGCTGCTTCTCTGGCAGGGTACACGTTTGTGGGAAATAAGTACAAGAAAGCTTTTCTTAGAGCATGTTCCTTGCATAGGCAGGAATGGAAAGATGATTTCTCAGCCTTGCTAGGCCTCTGGAGTGATGGCCTCGCTCTGAAATGGGTGACAGGATGTGTTTCGTTTTCCTGCCCTTCTTTTCACAGGGATTGGTATCCTGTTATACTGGCTCTGTAAGGTCTAATAGCAGAGGCCTATGAAAGAAGATACCTAATTTCCAACCCCAGGAGCTTGTGGGGTGTTATTCAGCATAATAAAATATGTACTTGTATGTGTGCCTGTGTCTGTATATGTATATTTTTCTGCTTAAGAAATATATTAAGAAATACCTACATTTTCTGCTTAATCTAAAAAAAAGATTACTTTAGAATGCATGCTCTCAGATTACTGAAGTACTTATTCAAAAACTGAAATACACACAAAGCTGATTAAGTTGCTCTGAGTTGAGATACAGCGTCAGTTTGTATGGTGCCCTGGCCAGTGCTTTTGCTGAGGGTTTGTCTCTTGTCACATGCTGCTGAAATGCGACTACAAAGTGTGTTGGTGTCCTCCTCATGTGACAGCCTGGGCAGTTCATAAGGAAATCAGGTGCGAGCAGGTTAAGATCCAGCGTCTGCTGATCTGGAGCAACTAAATACACTGAATTTACTCTTGTTAGAGTACTTAAATGTATGGCGTGTGGTACAAAGTGCAACTCCAGACCTCAGAGTTTTAGTGCAGGGACTTCAACTGTAGAGATCAGTGAATTGCTAATTGGCTGCCAAAAGTTTGAATTCTTCTACAATCCCAATTCTTAACATGTTGAAAATTGCTAAATACTTAATGGGAAAACACCCTTTGGAGCTTTTAGCTATAGAAARGTGAATTGAACTTAAAATGGTTTGCAAGAGGGTTCTGTGAGAAGTGCCTGATGTCTGGTTTGTTCAGACTGTTTCTGGGAGTGGCTTCGTAGCCTGTTTTGAGTAGTTAAGTCAGCAGTTAAGTTTCTTTTGTTTTGCTCAAAAAGTGCTGCCTATTCGCAGAATGTGCTCTGAATTACTCGGAAGCTGCAGCTTCTACTAGGCTGCTGGGCAGAAAGTTAGATTTTTGATAACGTGACTCCTGAAAGAGGCATGAAAAGATTCATGGAGCCAAAGGTGATGTTAGTCGACCAGGGTATTGTTTTGTTGAAAATATTGCACAAAATGCTTAGTATTTTTAACTGATTTATATGCAAAAATAATTCAGTTTTGGTTATAGTAGTTGCCTGTTCAGCTGCTGAACAGCTTTTATTTCTAGGAGTCACATCAGCAGCTCATTAAACCAGAAAAAAAGAAGTTTTAGGAGATTTAGCAAAATACTCTGGAGTAGAAATMTCTCTCTTCAGCCTGGAACTACAACGTTTGCTAATAGATTTTTTTGTTTGCATTCTAGGCTTGCTGCATATTTTTATCTTTATATTCTATTTTGTTATAAATCTGATAGATCTATGCTTTTAACTTTGTTTTAATTTGTATTAAAATTTTTCTTTATTCATTTTTCTTTATTCATTTTTTCTTTTTCTTTATTCATTTCAAGCTGGCTACCCATCTGAAGTGCTAAATGAGTTTTTTTTTGTATATCTAGTCAAATCTCTGACGTGACTATAATAGTATTTAAAGGAAGCTACCAGGATTACTGTATTGCACTTAAATGTAACCATTTTTGTACTCTTAAAATCAGTTCAACTTGCTAATAATATTAAATCTCTGCTGTAAGCATATGGCTTGCACTGGAAAATAAATGCTTCAGAAGAGCTRCCATAGAAAACTAAATAAAAAAGTTAATGTGAATGAAGTCCTTTAGCTTGGTACAGAAGCCTCAAGCATTTGCAGGGGGCACAGCAGCCTCCCCTGCTTTCAGGTGCAGTATCGTGATCGCTGCGTGGGAACAGCGAGTTTTGTTTTGAGTTTTTGGCCTCCTTCAGCATCAAACTCTGTCATTTCTCCCTTCCCACCGCCSGAGTAGTCTCTGCCGGAGCATTCGGGGCATTCACCTGGGTGGGGAGAGGTGGCATTGGGTATTTCCATGTGCAGAAAATGTCTTTCCTACTATYTGAGCACTTGGTTTGCCCACTTCCAATGTGTAAAAAAGTCATCATGCCTTGTTCTTCCCGTTCTGTTCTCTCTGTCTAGTTCCTTCAAAGAAAGGGCTTATCTTTGCTTGCAGGAAAATACCTAGGAGCTGAATTTGAGGAGAATTCAGGGGAGGAGCCGGGCAATTACAGGCCGGTCAGCATCACCTCCGTCCCTGGAAAGGTGATGGAGCAGTTCATCCTAGAGAGAATCTCCAGGCATATGAAGGAGAAGGCATTGAGGAGCAGTCAGCATGGATTCACCAAGGGAAAGTCATGTCTGATGAAACTCATAGCCTTCTATGATGAGGTGACAGGCTGGCTGGACGAGGGGAGAGCCGTGGATGTTGTCTTCAACATGGACTTCAGCAAGGCTTTCCACACTGTCTCCCATAACATCCTCATACGGAAGCTCCGGGAGAGTGGGCTAGACGAGTGCACGGTGCAGTGGATCGAGGGCTGGCTGGATGGCAGAGCTCAGAGGGCGGTCATAAATGGGGCCGAGTCCAGTTGGAGGCCTGTGGCCAGTGGTGTCCCCAGGGGTCAGTACTGGGCCCAGTGCTGTTCAACTTGTTTATCAATGACCTGGACGAGGGCACGGAATGCACCCTGAGCAAGTTTGCGGATGACACCAAGCTGGGTGGAGTGGCCGACACTCCGGAGGGCTGTGCTGCCATCCAGAGGGACCTGGACAGGCTGGAGAGYTGGGCAGAGAGGAACCTCATGAGGTTCAATAAGGACAAGTGCAGGGTCCTGCACCTGGGGAGGAATAACCCCAGGCATCAGTACAGATTAGGGSTCGACCTGCTGGARAGCACCTCCAYGGAGAGGGACCTGGGAGTCCTGGTTGACACCAAGTTAACCATGAGTSAGCAGTGTGCCCTYGTGGCCAAGAAGGCCARTGGGATCCTGGCCTGCATCAGGAGGAGTGTTGYCAGCAGGTCAAGGGAGGTGATTCTGCCCCTCTACTCAGCTCTGGTGAGGCCGCACCTGGAGTACTGTGTGCAGTTTTGGGCACCCCAGTATAGGAGGGACGTGGAGCTTCTCGAGAGGGTCCAGAGAAGAGCAACTAAGATGATTCAGGGAATGGAACATCTCTCGTATGAAGAGAGGCTGAGTGAGCTGGGCCTGTTTTCTCTGGAGAAGAGAAGGCTCAGAGGGGATATGATTAATATGTATAAGTTCAGGAAGGGAGAATGCAGGGAGGAAGGGGACAAGCTGTGTTCACTGGTGGCCAGCGATAGGACGAGGGGTAATGGCCACAAGCTGGAGCACAGGAAGCTTCCAGGTGAGGAGCAACTTCTTTACTGTTAGGGTGACAGAGCAGTGGMACAGGCTGCCCAGGGAGGTTGTGGAGTCTCCTACTCTGGAGGTCTTCCAAACCCGCCTGGATGCCACCCTGTGCCACATGCTGTAGGTGTGCCTGCTTGAGCAGGAAGGTTGGACTAGATGATCTGTAGAGGTCCCTTCCAACCTTGAATATTCTGTGATTCTGTGGTGAGAATACCTCCTGCTAGGTCTGTGTTAGGTGCCTGGATTCCAGCAAAGCAGTATTTCTGCTGGTGATTTTGGATGACTCTGCAACCCACAATTTGCCTCTTGAATCCTGTTCCCAGTCGCACAAGGATGCAGTTTCTCCTGCCCAGGTTATGCTGTGGCTGTAGCTGACTTGAGTGCTCTAGCTCTGCCTTGCTCTGGATCAGTTCTAACTTGCTGCGTTTCCTGTGGCAGGTTTGTGGCCGTGCAGTAGTGACATGTTGATGATTTCAGTTCTTGATGGACGTGAATCTCAAAATGCATAAAAAGGAGGAAAAAAATGTAACGAGTCAAAGCTTAAGCSTTTTACTTCACATCTTCCAAGTGACATGGGGAATGGTAAAACCTGTTGGGAAAAAGGATGAAAGAGTTTATTCTTCGAGTATTGTGGCGTTCATGAGCAAGGCTTACATCTTGTGTAAGTAGGGGGAGATTCAGGATAGGAATGGGAAAAACCTCTTATTGCATATTTTGACAGAGGAGAGGTTTTTGCAGAGACCTTTAAGTTAACAAGTCTTAACCTTCTTGCCGTGACCAAAAAAAAAAAAAAAAAAACACCCACTAACATATACTGTGTTTCTGTTCCTGTGAAAGGAGGAAAAGTTTGTGTTTAGGTGCATAAACTGTTCCATTTCCCCCCTTTGCTGTGCTGGTAGTTTTGATTTATAATTTTATTTTCTAGGAAATTGTACTTAAATATTTTTTCATGTGTAGTACCAGTTTTGGTACTACATAATTTTGTATAATTGTGCATAATTTTGGAAGCTCTTGGAAAGATTTGTTGTGTATTACACATTTGGTGAAGCAATTGCCAGCTTCTCTTCACTGGGATCTTTGTTAATGTAAACTTCTGGAAATGAAACCTGCTCCTGTAGAGAGGAGGATAAGGTTGGGCAGTTGGGATCTTCACACACATCTGGGATGCATCTCTAAACTGATCTGTGAAAGATGCAACAGTGATAGGGCACTGTCTTGTGGGCTGCTGTCTTGATAGTAAAAGAGATGAAGACTCTCTTGGTATTTGCCAGAAGAATAGCACGTTAGTTTTTTTCCTCTTTTTTTTCCTTTTTCCCCCGTTTTTCCTCTTGGGGTAGTAATAGAAAACTACAGCTTAAATAATATAATCATTTAGGGCAACCAAGATGGAAGTTCTCTTATGGAACTCATGGACTCACTCATGGACTGAGTTGGGCCTGTTTTCTCTGAAGAAGGGAAGGCTCAGAGGGGATATGATTAGTATGTGTAAGTTCATGAAGGGGGAATGTAGGGGGGAAGGGGCCAAGCTCTTCTCAGTGGTGGCCAGTGACAGGACAAGGGGCAGTGGGTTTAAGTTGAAACACAGGCAGTTCCATCTCCATGTGAGGAAGAACTTCTTTACTGTGAAGGTGACAGAGCCCTGGAACAGGCTGCCCAGCGAGGCTGTGGAGTCTCTTTCTCTGGAGGTCTTCCAAACCCACCCAGATGCCACCCGTGCTCTGGATGTCCCTGTCGGACTAGATGATCTCTGGCGGTCACTTTGAACCTCAGCCATTCTGTGATTCTGTGATAATCATAAGTAAAATGAAGCAAAATGAAGGGAGCAAAATGAAAATACAATGTGCACTGATTTTATTCACAATTTCAGAAAACTTTTTTGGAGTGACTCTAAAGCTACAGGGTAACTATGTTCTTACCCTGCTTTCGGATTGCCTTTTTTTTTTTCTTCTCCCAGGATTTTGAAGAATGGCTGACCATACTTTTGCAATTAAATTTGGTTTGAAAACTGTACATTTACTGTAAGATCTTATACCCTTCATCCCTTCCCTGTCTTCTCCCCCCCCCCCCCAAAATGTATAGCACTTCCCTAATTTACAAACGAGGTTGACTTTTATTAAAAAGTTGTTTGGGTAGCATATAGTTTGGCGAATATTAGTTACAAATAAAGTTTAGACATGTTTGTTAGACTAAACCCACATTTTTTTTCTGAGACAAAAGTGTATAATTTGCTAATTTCAATTGTAATTGAAACTGAAGTGCATGATGAGCTTGGAGAGACTTATAGAATGATAATCAGATCTGTCATCCATCTGTACAGTAAGTTCTGTTACTAGAAATTGTAATTATCTGAGCTCAGAACGCCTTCAAAAATTGAATTTCCTGTTTTTCTTTCCAAAAATTCCTGTCCTCCTACAGTTAATTTACCCATATGCATGCACAAAGATTTGATTATCTCTGAGCTAATAAGTAAAGCTTATTTTACATAGATTACTGATCTTCTGCTCTTTTATCCCATTTGAAATATGCCTTCAGCATCTTTAAAAAGGTATGGCAATCTGGTTTTTTTTCCCCTTAAAATCAGCCTAATTGGCTTAAATATCAACATGTCTAGAGAAAAGGTAAATCTAGTGGGGGGGAAAAAATCAGTGTGAAACTAAATTTGCTTTTCAGTTTCTCACTAAATGCAAGTGAATTATCTGAAAATTCCATCTTAGCTAAAATATATATATGTCTGAGAGAGTATTTCACTCTTGAGCTGTGGAATTTCTTCTTAAAAAGTACAGTGGTACTCAACATGAAAATATAATGTATTTATAGCCATTTAGGGGCAATATTATTTTGAGAAGATGGAGTTTTGAGAAGACCAAGTGCGTCTTTAAGAGGGCAATTTGAGCTTTCATATTTCTTCACACTTAAGGTGTTACTCTTTAGTTGTTGAATTATTTTATCTTGCCGCAGCTAAACATGGAGCAGATAGTGGAGGAACAACTCTAGATTTCTAACTTGTGMTTTATTTTTTGGCTCTGCTTGTCATGAGTTTTGAAAATTCCTTCTGGAGACCATTTCCTTGAGGAAGGACACRACCTGATGTGTTGCATGTGTGCTGCAAAGGGGTCTTGTCAAGCAGCCAGTCTGGCTGTAGCCATCCCTTTTGTGCTTTCCAGAAAAGGCAGGCGTAGAGAAGAGGGCTGTTTTCTGGAGGAGTGGAAGGGAAGGTGTGATGCTGCAGTCAGTTACTGGTAGCTTTTGTCAACCATCTCATGAGCTTTTTGCTGCTAAGTGTGCTCAGTAACGTRTGCAAGAGGTCATTTCATTTCCAATGTACATTGTGCACACAAATGTTTAATTTTCCTCATTTTTACATTTGTTGCAAATATACTGGCTGTTGTTTCCATGGTGATTGCTCACTCTGATTCATATAGCTTACAGTTTGAAAATTGTCTTTGGAGTTGTCTTGCRTGTTGCTGCGTTAGCATCGTTCATACAGCATGGTCACTGGCTGGACCCGTTTTCGAAATCCAAGTTCACATTTAACCTAGGTTGGGTAAAAAAGGTGTGGGTAAAAAATTGGGTGCTCAGAACTGTTAAAAACCTGGTAAAATCTTTTCGAGTGTGATGTACTTGCTCAAGTTCAGAAATATATTTGCCTATGTAACAGATTGCTAATTTTTTTCTTGCAGGTTCGTTCTGTGGATGAGATGAATCATGAGTTTCAAGCTCTTGCCCTAGAATCTCGGGGAATGGGAGAGGTAATTATTTATAGAGTGCAGAGAATCCAGTTGGTTTGAAAACTCTGATACAATTTAAGTCATAAGTGAAATGACATTTTAAAGAACTTGAGTCCAAATTTATTTTGCTTTCATACTGAAAACTGCAGATTTCTGTTCAAGGTGCAGATTAAGTGAGTAGCTTGCAGGAGTACTAGGATGTCGTGTGAACCAAACTCCTGTGGTGGAAATGTCACACCTTTTGCAGGGCATTAGGTAAAACTTCTGTTGATTGAATCGGTAACAAAATTTCAACTTAATTTTCTTAAAATAAGTGTATGATTGTAATATTTAGGGAGAGCATAATTTATCGATGAAAAACAAATTTCATGTTTTAGTTGTTGAACATACCTAGATTGACATGTGTTACTTAAGGTATTCTCATAATAATATGAGAATTTTCTAAATTTTCACAAAGTACTTAACCAGTCAGTTGGCTTTACAGCAGTTTTTGCTCTGCCCAGCTCTCTGTATTGGAATAACAATGAAGGTAGCCCCATGATATGTAGCCACACTGACTATGCTTTTCTCCCTCCAAAAATAAAAGGTAAAAAAAAAATCCTTTAAGAAGGCAAAGGTGCTAGTAAGATATCTACAGTAGTACTACTAATGTGAGTAGGGAAGATTTGGAGTTTTTTTCTCTTGCTGTCCACAATGTACTTGAAAGACTGGTGGAGAGGAGGTAAAGAAATACACAAAGGCCCAATGATTAAACTGTGCAAATCTTCTGGCTTTGGGTTACCTCAGACTGAAGGAGACATTTCTGAAGTGATCATAATTTTGTTTGTTTTTTCATGGTATTTTACAGATCCGTGAAGATGTTTAAAATAAAGCCAAGTTCTGGTTTGATAGAATGGTATCAGAACTTGAGCATGACTTACTGTGACCCTGCGTTTACTAGGTTGCCTTTCAGTTCAACAGTGTGTCTCTAGTATCTTGTTGGAATATAGGTTCAGATTGGGTTGATTTACTCGATTTTCTTGATTGTATTGTAAAATAATAATGAAGTTTTGGAGCAGAGCCCATGGCAGTTAYGACCTTTACAGTTATCTTGTAGCCCTTCACAACATTAAAGGGAAATAGCCTCGTAAATACCTACATAAGAATGTGCAACTATCCATTCTTAGGTGCTGTCGCCTGCCCAGGTTGACAGGGAGGTGATTTCAAATGATCTACTTCTAGCTATTGGTCGTTTTCTTCCTCAATCTCTATTTAGATAAACTTTGAACTGAACTTATTTTGTTATTCATAATYCTAATATATCTTGATATCTGTCTTTTCATTGGAATTCAATACTTCCAGACGTTACAAGGTCATTAAGTCTTAATTTTTAACTTTATTACTAAACCTAAGACTGTATCTGACTACTTAAGCCGATATCTCTTCCATGTCCTAATGTGAAGCAAAACAGTATGGAATCTATTTSCTGGTATCATAAAAGGTGTTGGAAATAACGGAAATAGTAATAGAAATCCTCAAGCTAAACTGTCCTTCTCAGCTGTGTTCAGATTGACCTTGGTATAAATCAATATTGTGAATATGAGTGTGTAATACGAGCCGCATGTATTCTTCTTCATTTGTTTCTGCCTTGCATTTTTTTCCTAATTTATTCTGCAAAGAGACAGATTTAAGTTTTATTAGCAAGAGATCTGCTGCATCGCAAGCATCCTTTCCAAACGTCAAAAGTTTTAGCTTTTACATCCGAAAAGTGCAGACGATGCTGCTGGCTCTGACTTCCAGAAGTCCCCGTGGCTGTTGAGGTCAGGGTGACGTTTGGGGACAGGCGGCTTCACGAGGCTGCTCCTGCCCAGGCAGCTGCTGCTTGTCCTTGTCAGAGGCAGCGGCTTCGGCACCTTCCAGGTGCACCAGGAATACATCAAATTAATTGCCAAGCAGAATATAAAACTACATCTTACTCTTAAAGAAACCATAAAAGGAGGGTCGGAGCCTCTGTAAGTTTTGCTTTAGGGACAGTGTGTCTGTTTCTGATGTGTTCAGAACTTCATTGGAATTGCTTCTGATAGTATATTAAAAAAAAAACCTTAATACAAAACCCAATAATTAATACTGTGCCGTTAGTTATGGGAAAGCCAGTTAAGAGCGCGCTTTAGCMTAATAGTTTAGTATCAGTACCTAGGAGAAGGCTTTGTTCAAGCAGAGCAGGACAGGAATTGCTGCTCGTGCTGAAGGTGGACTTTTAGTGCAGCAGGAGATGGCAGTTTGTCCCATTATTGTGAATCAAGATTGGGTGCATTTTTGTAACACTTCCACTGCAAATTATTGGATTAAATGCGGGAAACAGTGAACACCGGGCACATTTCTAAACGTGACCCAAGATGATTGGTTATTTTTATARTCGTTCATGAAGACTTGGGACTTTGATTCTGTCTTTTTCACAGAATCRCAGAATATTCAAGGTTGGAAGGGACCTCTAGTCCCGGTATTCCCACATTTTCAGTAGAACTAACCAAATGTATTGTTCGTGTCTGTGAACACCGTTGGGTTTGTTTTCCCCTTTTTATTTATTTAATTTTTAGTTCCACAAGATAGTTGATAATTCTTAAGCCAATTCGCTTATATGGCAAACAAACCAGTAGCATCATCCTCTTTAAAAAGAAATATATGCCACACCAATGAGAAAATRTGAAAAAATGATGCAGATCACCCTGGTAGTGTTCCAGGAGATCAGATCTGCAAACTTCAAATTTAATCTCTTGATATATTGAGGGACTTGAATGTGTGAAACTTGACCCCAAACTACTTTCCCTGTGAAGCTGTTTCATCTTGAATTGGATACAGTTTAAATTTGACCTCTTGCAGTACAGATGATCTATTATATTGTATTAAAGTTACTTTCTGCATACCTGAGTACATAGTATCATAGGTAGCTAAATATATCTTTGCAATTTGAGAGTAAGCACTTTGCAAATAAAGGGTTTTCATTGTACTTTTGCTTGGGAGAAATACTGCATCTTTCTAGCAGCTGATAAAAATGCTGCAAATGAGCGTGTRAATAAAAAGCCACAATGAGGTGTATTCTAATTAAGTTTCCTTGTTGCACTTACAAGCTTATTATCTGAACACCTGTCAGATGATGAAATTTAAAAATTGTGGACCAGCTTTAGATTAATGTAGTGGAAGGTACATGTTAATTTTATGACCAAAGATACTTCTTTGTATCTTYTGCTCTTTCATATTTTCATTTCTCATGGCTTTAATCTTAATTGGAAACATCCTAAAACTTGRGTAGAGCATATTTAAAATAAAATATGATTGTTCTTCCCTTTATTAGAACTGAAGTTTCACAGATATTTTTCTCCCTGCCACTAGCCTGTAAAAATAAGTAGTAATCCAAACKCAGTCCAGTATAAGACAGGAAAGAATTACTAGACTGTCTTGGTTGATCTCATATTCACAAGCTATTCCTTTTTTACTTGAATCAACTGCAGTTTATGACTCCATGGSTGTATTTCTAAGTTCTCATAGTTAGCTATATCCCATTTTAAAATTCATAAAAAACCTGACAGTGACCTGGTGTTCCCTGAATGTTTGACACCTGGATGTGATTGGTACATGTGTATTAAGAAGTGTTTTTATCAGTACATGTCATAATCCTTCAATACTGGTGTAAGTGTAGCTCTCTAAATGGTTTTATTGAGCTTTAGCTGTTGATTTTTGCCTTTCCTTCTGTGGTAAAGAAATTTTGCTGTAAGAAACAGAGAAATTTAAGTATGTGCTTAAAAAAGCACAAAGACTTTTTTTTTTCTGATGAACCTTTGGGGAAATACAGAAAAATTTTTGTTAATCTTACAATTATAGAAGAGGAGCTTCCTTGAGCTGGTTTGTTCAATGCTAATGGTTAATGACTGCTAATGGCAATCTTTTTCTTCAGCCTTTATCACAAACTATGCAAGATGTTTCAATGCAAGAGTAAGCAGTATCTATTAAACACTTAATCTTGTCAGTAGTTTCATTGGGGATTATATTACAAAACAACTATGAAGCTGAGAACAATTCTATCAGTCATTTTAAGTATCGGGGGAACAAAAACTAGAACATGTGCTTTTATTCTCTACAAACTTCAGGCAACTGCTTTAACTGTCTTACACTTCTTCTATACACACCAAATCTAAAATTTTAAATACACTGTTACATTTTGCAAATTAGAGTAGGTTTTCAAAGKTTCTCCGTATATTTTGGAAGTTAGTGTCTTCACTGAAGAGTGAATTGATGGCTCCTGTATAGTTTATACCATCTAACCTGAGAATAGTTTTTCAWTTATATATCCAAGAGAGAACGTGATATTCAGGATCTGGCTGCACACTGCAGTTGATGTTAACAGTTGGAGGAATAAAAGCAGTAAGGTAGAACAGTAACAATAAGAGYGCTGACTGTAGAGGTTTGTGTGGTACTTACGTGAAGTCCTTTGCTCTCAAATACAGTGCAAGTAGGAATTCTGATACTGATATTTTTAAAGCAAAAAAATAACAAAATTGTGATGCTGAATTAATTGTTTGGAACATGGATCTCAACTTGAAAGTCACTGATGTGCAGTGAGCATGTCYGTGGTGACCTCCTCCTGGTTATCAGCGTGAGATTAGTTAAAGCCAAGCTTTTCAGTCAAAATATAAAAGGAAAGCAGTTTCACATTTCAGAGGAAGTTTTCTGATAGAATTTGCTTTCCATAGGGTTTAATTTGATTAGCTTTCTTAGCTGCTTGTGTATTATGCATTTCTTCCAAGAAAATCAGCACTTCAGTCTTGTAAGAGTCATGTTGAGCAATTACTTCATCCAGTAGAAGAACTCTTTGAGTTTTTTTGACTTACTACTTAACTATAATGTGCTTTCTTATATACAGGTGTTCAGTAGTGTTTCTAAAATACATTGCTCTAATTGTGGGTTTTTTTGCCGTTTATATGCACTTTTCAAACRAAGTAATTTTTCCTTTTAAATAGCTTTTACCTGCCAAAAAGTTTTGGGAACCTGATGATTCAGCAAAAGATGGGCAAAAAGGCATATTCCTTGGTGATGAGTGGAGAGAGACTGCATGGGGAACTCCTCGTAAGTGACTGTCACACAACTCATTCCTGCTCAAAAGATTTTGCTTCAAAATAAAAATGTTCTTAGTGTTACAGATTTGTATTAAATTTCGGGTTACTTTCATTTAAGTTCTGAAAATGTATGCTTGAACTGGTTGATTGTTTTATGCAAGTAACAGTTATTGAAATTGGGATTTTGATTTTTTTAATTTAATTTTGGYATTAATATAATTATCTCTGAAATGTGGAAACATTCCAAGTCTTTTCCAAAAAGTGCAATAACGGGGTGTGTGTATGTATATATATGTATATACATAATTTTGATTCCATATAGATACAATATGTACTTTTTTTTTCTTTCTTTTGACAGACCATTCTATGTCCCAACCTATTATGGTACAGAGAAAGCCTGGACAGGGTTTTCATGGAAACAGTGAAGTAAATGCAGTATTGTCTCCACGATCAGAAAGTGGTGGCCTTGGAGTGAGCATGGTAGAATATGTGTTAAGTTCTTCTCCAGCTGATAAATTGGATTCCCGGTTTAGGAAAGGAGCTTTTGTAAGTAACACAGTGTGTTGAGTTTGCATAGTTAACCTACTGCAGCCCTGCTGTTTTACATGCTTATATTTTCTACTCGTCCATTTTTTTGCTCACCTTTTCTCTTTAGCTAAGGTAGAATGTAGTTGCTGCAACCTGTCTGCCTTGGTTGGAGGGGCATAAAGTGAAGAGATCAGAGGGAAGTGGCTTGGGTAAATTTAGAGTAAACAATGAAGTCTTAAAACAATACTTACCTGGTATCTCTAAATGAAGGTAGGAGAAGATTGCAAATCATTTAATTAAAAWTGAGTGATAGCCTTTATTCTAGGTCTTCCTTTTCTGTTCTAATAAGGGGGTTTTGAATATTTTAACTGTATAAATTTAATTTTATCTGAGGTGTGACTACTTTAACAGCACCGCTATAGTTAAGGTTGAGTTAGCTCTTCCATTATAAATCCTGGCATTCCTTTTCTCCTTTTGGCAGTTATTAATTGCATGTGGTTGAAACTTGATGAGCAAGTTACCCACCGAATGCAATTTCTTTGAAAACAAAATGTTGTATTGTTTACGTGCACTATAGTGTAGAATTAGGTCACCTTGTGGTGCTCCTATTGTGTTCTGTTCAATAYTCAGAATCAAACAGATTCTTTTTCCTCAGGGCACTAGAGATGCTGAAACAGATGGACCTGAGAAAGGAGATCAGAAAGGCAAGGCTTCTCCGTTTGAGGAGGACAAAAGCAGAGATCTTAAACAAGGAGATGATGAGGATGTTACTAAAATAAATGGCAGAGGTTTGCCAAATGGAATGGATGCCGATTGCAAAGATTTTAAGTAAGCTTTTAACTGTTTCTCAAGAAGACAAGCATGTCTCTTAAGGCATTATTACAGTTCTGGTTTGTGTGTCAGCTTTAAACATTACCCAGCTGCAGACTGAGTCTTCCTATCTCACGTCTCCCTTTCCCGCTGTGCCACGTGTTTCTTAAGGTGTCGYTAGCGTGTGTGTTACTTCTCGTGAGACAAATTCTTCTCAATATAGTAACTCTTCAAAGGAAATGATTACCTGCAAAATGAGGTGACTTAAAAGAGGAATGGCAGCTTTCACCCTTGTAACTATTAAGCTCAATTCTTTTCTCTCTGCTTTTTAATACTTCAGTTCTTGCCTCCGACTGTTGTAGGGAATTAGTCCCCTTGGAATTTTAATCTACCTTCTAACTTTGCTAGCTCAGACTTGAGACTTAATGAGTTTGTGTATGACAGCACAGCTAGACCATGTTTTTGGTTTTTTTTCCTAATACTAAACAGGATTTTAATTTTTTAAAGCCTGATCTTTGTTTTGAACTGTGATGAATTTATAACTGTCATACAGAAAAAATAACAAAATCAGAAAATGAGTGTGCTGCTCATAAATTCAGTTTAATATGAACAAAACTGAATAGTTGTGGTTTCGTTAGCTTATGATTGAGCCAATATATAAAAATGCATGTTTGAATCCCATCCGTAAGTATTTCCTAATCTTTTAAAAATGTAATTACTGAAGGCTAAGTAGGGATTCTTCAGGTCTATTTTTCAAGACATTTTACTGAAAAGAATATAATATTAAGCTTATTACAGARCTTGAAGAAGTTAGTTCCTTTCGGATGCATATGACTGCAAAATAAATACAGTTTTCATCAATATTGCTTGTTAAAAATGCAGAATACTTATTTGTCCTGCTTTTCTTTACCGGGGACCTTGAATTTTAAAATAACTGATTGCTAGATACTTTTTGTATTATTTAAAGAGAATAATTATTAAAAAACTTTACAAGTGCAAAAAAGCATCCAAAGCCAGTAAACCTCTCAAAAAAGAAGGCTGTTTAACTTCAGTGGCCCATGTGAAGATGGAGTTGCAAAGCCCTCCAAACAGAGGTTTATAATTGAAGCATTGACACAACTTTAACTATAGCAACAGAACAGCACCAACATAAGAAGCAATACATATTAGGTCAACATATCTATTAAAAGAAGGTTTGTCCTGTCCTTCCCCATGTATTTTATTGTACTTACTTGCAGGTGTTTGGTTTTCTTTTTTTTTTTCTTTTTTTTTCTTTTCTTTTTTTTCCTTTTTTTTTTCTTTTTATCTTCTAAACTGTGTGCTGAAATAACTGCCTCCTTCCTTTTGTTCTTGACTCTGAGTACTCTGTGTCACGGGGGACAAAGGTGGAGCGTTTAATGGCTTCAGCTTCTGAATTCTGCTTGGAGCAAGGTCTCGTTTCTAGCTAGGACTTTTCCCTTGTAGCATAGATGACTGTAACAAACTTGTTCTTTTCAGAATTCCCAAAACTGGTATAACTGGTTTACATAGATTTTTTTTTTTCTTCAAAGTCATAGAGCAAGAGGTATTGTTTACTGAGCTTACTAGAAGACCACTTTCTAACTGTACTGTTTATAACTTCTGTGTTAGAAGATACATATGTACTAGCTGCTACTCTGCATTGTTTTTATGCWTCATTCAGTCAAAGAAAATTAATCTCTGCAGTCCTGTAGGAGGAAGGAGAACAGGTAGCTCTTAGGCTGTATCTATCCTAAAATTAATACTGTAGCGCACTAARCTGTCACTATACTCCTGGTATAGACCCTTTAAACCTGCAAAATCCAAAATATTTTTTTTAACATAGTAAATGATTTCCAACTGAATACATTTATTTGATTCCTTAAAATCAACATGYGCCTCTTGCTCTGTCCTAAAGATATGTCCCCTGGAAAAGCAGACTTTATGTATTCTTAGATAAGTTTAGATAATGTGGTAGGATTATACTAGGAATATTTTTTTCCTGAGTGATAATCTGGTGTAGTCTACTAAATGAGTTGGGTAGAAAATTCAATACTTTAGCCAACTGCTAAATGAGACAGTTAATAGTCCATTTTAGTTAGAGCTGCGAGGAGCTGCTTGCTTTTGAAATTGGAAAGATACTCATTATTTTGTGCTTGTCTTTTCCAGCTAGTGTGTATTGTCTCTCTTCCTTTCCTTTTGTATGTGATCTGCTCAGCTATTTTCTTTTTTTCTAGCTTTCCTTAGTACCTTTTATAAATCATGTCATTTCCAAGGCTCAATAAAGAACCTTTCCAAAAGTTATGGCTAATGACAGTTCACTTCATTTCACTCGGAATAGCCTGGAAGATTATTTGGTTTTGTTTATTTTTTTTCTTCAAATTGTTATAGTTTAAAGCTTTTGGAGGATTATTTTTGTTTTAAATGCTTTGGAAACAAAATGTATTCTTACCTTGAGCAATCACTGCATAGTGATTAAAATTACTGAGATCAGTCTGTCTTGTTTGCATTTGTAAAGTCTCTGAGTTCGGAGGTTCTTTGTAAATAGGATATATTATACTGTGTCCATAAGTTGCTTTACTTGAAAAGCTTTAAGAGTCTCTTTTGAATTTGTTCTGTGCAGTCGTACCCCTGGAAGTCGTCAGGCCTCCCCAACAGAAGTAGCTGAGCGCTTGGGTCCCAATCCTGGCACCACGGAAGGATTAGGTCCACTTCCCAATCCTACAGCCCACAAGCCTCTGGTAGAAGAATTTTCAAACCCAGAAAATCAGAATCTGGATGCCATGGAACAAGTTGGTCTTGATTCTCTACAGTTTGATTATCCTGGCAATCAGGTACAAATGGACTCTTCAGGAGCGACTGTAGGACTTTTTGACTACAATTCTCAGCAGCAGGTTAGTAGTCGACTTGAGCACATGCTGGATTGGTCCTTTAAGTTGTGTGTTTTCCTCTTAGGTAACTAGTCCCTTAAGCATTTAATTCTTAATGTACTTGGTTAAAAGTCTGTGACTAAGGCACATAAATTTATATGTAAACGTGGAATATTGGTGTGTAATTTTCCATGTGAGCRATTTTTTCAGATAGAAACTTGGTTTTAAATCTCTTTCTGTAAGTAAATCCCAGTAAATTATAACCCCGACTTGAACTTAAATTCTTCTTTTTTATTTTTTTTCCCCAATAGCTTTTCCAGAGGACTAATGCTCTGACTGTTCAACAGTTAACAGCAGCCCAGCAGCAGCAATACGCACTGGCTGCAGCTCAGCAGCCACATATAGGTGAGGTTTCTGTAAAATGTGCTAGGTATTGATGACAAAAATTCTTGTTGCTCTGCTTTGCTGACTTCAGGGTTTGCCATCTATGCTAATTCAAATGGGTGTTGATCGATTGGCTCATTTTTAGTGCTGATTTTTAAGGCTACTAACAATGCCTGCACAGAACRGTTCTGTCTTCAGAGAATGTGAAATGTTTTAAGGTTTGTTTTCTTTTGTGTAACTTTTTTTGCCTCSTTGGAACTGTTGTAGGTGAGGAAATGGAAATAGCCTTTTCTTATGTAGCACTATTGAGAAGTTGTCAATGGGAGAAAAACTAAAACAGCTTTTGTGCTATGAAAAGTAAAAGTAGTAGCTTTGTCTACAAATAATAAATCTGTGATACTGTCATACTGCACAAGTTAATATGTCTGATAATCCATTAAAACTCTGGTATGGTAAGAATTTTAAATCAGAGTTTTATTGTTTGAGTAAGGAATTGCTTCTTACTTGTGACTAGTATCTTGTAAACAGGTAACTCATTATTGCTGTGAACCCTACACAGTGGTGGAGTTACTTTTTAGCAAGAGTATTTGCTGTCCCCTCTTAGCAGTCCAGTGAGTGAAGAGGGTGCGTGAAGTTCCCGGTGTCAGCACAGAGACTCTTTTTTAATAACAGAAAGAGAGAGAGCTGGGCCTGGTCAGCCTGAAGAAGAAAAGACTGAGGGGGGACCTGATCAGTGTCTATAAATACCTCAAGGGAGGCAGTGAGGAGGATGGGCTGGCCACTTTTCAGTGGTGGCCACCGGTGGAACGAGAAGAAACGGCCACAGACCGAAGCACCAAAAGTTCTACAGGAAATTAAGGGAAAATTTCTTTCCTGTGAGGGTGACAGAGCCCTGGAACAGGCTGCCCAGAGAGGTTGTGGAGTCTCCTTCTCCGGGTATCTTCAAAACCTACTTAGATGCAGCCCTGTGCCACATGCCSTAGGTGACCCTGCATGTGGAGTGGGGTTAGACTAGGTCATCTCTAAGGGTCCCTCCCAACCTTAAGGATTCTATCAACAGCGAAATCGTTTTTCTCCAGAACTGAATCAGCAGCCATGAGAGGGAGGTTCTGTGTTTTTGGAAAGACTGGAAGATGTCCAGCAGCAGTTACTCATTTAGAGAAGGGAGCTGCTTGAATTCTGGCCCCTTAGGGCAGATTTAAAGATTTCTGCTCTTACCACTCTCCACCACACCTGATTTTCAGCCCTTGGCTGCTGAGGTGCATGCATCTGCATGGTCTGACTGTGAGGAAAGACAGTCATCAGGATAACACAGCAGTAGAAAGGTGAATCTGAAGAGGGACCTGTCTTGTGATAAGGTGCAGGTTAAGTTTCCCGATCTGGCCTAATCGGACAGGGATCAGCAGCCTGGAGCTGGGGTGCTCAGTGTTAGAGAGGCAGCTCTTCAGTGTTACGTAGCTCACTAGGACAGTGTGAGAGCTGGGAATGTGGCAGCCTGGTGCATCTGTATGAGATCATGGTCCTGTCTTACAGCTTGCTTTGACTTCCAAGCTGCAGAGCTGCAGMCTGTAGCGTTGGGTTGGTTTTTAAAGTTGATTGAGCCACTCAGCTGCTTCTTCCCTCTCTGAAATGCAGTATCTTCTATATCCATGGTAATAAAAATTTGAGCAAGAAACTCCTTCCTGGCAGGAGGAAGCATAGTTTATGCTGTGCTTGCTTGGTGTGGTGGCAGGTACATCAACCTGACTAGAAAGGAGACTCTTGCTTTATGACCCTGGGGTTTCAGTTCTTTATTCTCATTACAGATCTGTGAAGTTCAGGTGCTTGGAAGTGAGATTCACTGCTTGTACTTGGCCTTTAAACAGCCAGTTATCTGGTTTAAACTGTATTTTTTTTGTTGTCGTTGGAAACTGATCTGTATCTCTAGCAGGTGATTCATTCTGTTTCATGCACGTAAGATTCTAGATCACTTGTGTGCTAGATTTAGTTGTAAGATTAGTATAATTTATAGGTGGCTATAGGTGGATGAGGCAAACCATGCTTTGAGTAACCAGATCTGCATCGGGGGGATAGACCATGCATCATAAAAGGGTGCTTGGAGCCACTGGGCTTGGAGCAGACCAACAACTCCCAACTATTAGACTTTGGGAGTGGCAAGAGGAGGGTGGTGAGAAAAGAGGCCAGTTTCTGTAATCCTGTCTACTCTTGTTTCCAGAGAATAATCATTTTCTTGTTTAACAGATATTCTTTGTGATCTGATTGTTTTTTTTATTTTTTTTTTAAATATAATACTGGTTGCTAAGTATGTTGCAATAATTGAACTCTTTCTTATTAATATAGCAGGCGTATTCTCAGCAGGCTTGGCTCCAGCTGCTTTTGTGCCAAACCCATACATTATCAGTGCTGCTCCTCCAGGTACTGACCCGTATACTGCAGCTGGGTTAGCTGCAGCAGCCACCCTRGCAGGTAAACAAACATTTTCTACTTTTTGTTGCAATAATTTTACAAACTGGAGCATTCCAGTGTCAGCTTAGTATTCAGAGCTGTGCTTAATATCTTGGAAAAAAAAGAAAGTTAGATTTCTAGTTGGTTGTTTACTGGAAAGAAAGGAGAAATAATTAAAAGGCATTTATACACAGTATGTGATACATACCATGCAGTGTTATACAGAACTCAAGTCTTCTAGGGGTGGCTTTATCAATAGGCTGAATGAAGTAAATGTACAAGATGAAGCCCATTTTGAAGAGTGTGACCTAGAAGAAAGGTGAGGCAGAGGAGGTAATGCAAAATGGAAGAATATTAGTGAACCAAAGTGATTTAACTGATGGAAGATGGAATTGCTCCATTTTGTGATTTTTTTWRKTTTWWTTTTTTTTTTCCCAAAGTTATCTTCTAGCAAACATGGAAATAGATATTGTATGATGTATAAGCTTTGGTTACTGACAGGACTTCTATAAGGTTTCCTTTGTGCCCTGAGTCTCTGTAAGATCCTTACTTTCACATAAGGAAAGCATAGTTTGATTAAAGYGCTTTAAATTTCTTCATTCATGTCTGTGTGCATTATAATTAGTATGCAAGTTCCTTTTTTTAAATACTATTTTCAATTTCTGTATTCAGAAGATGGATTAATGAGGGACACCATAAACAATGCAAGCARTTATTGTATCTGGCTGCAGTAAGTAGGATAACAATGTTTTCTGGGCTCAGGTCCCGCCGTGGTTCCTCCTCAGTACTACGGTGTTCCGTGGGGGGTGTATCCAGCCAACCTGTTCCAGCAGCAAGCGGCGGCGGCAGCAAACACCACCGCAAATCAGCAAGCGGCGTCGCAGGCGCAGCAGGGGCAGCAGCCGGTACGTCCCGCCCGAGAATCAGGGGTGTGCAGAGCCTCGCCGTGAGACCTTGGGGATCACTGTGTAAAACAGATGAACGTTCAGAAACGTTGCATAGTCTTATGCTGTGTTTTGCCAAATGTGATACACAAATGGTAGTTTACACTTGGTGATTTTTATTTCTCAGTTTTCTTAAATATAGTGATCATTCTAGTCTTCTAAAATTCATTCAATTCATAAGCATCTTGCTTATTTTACAACCTCAATTTTTTAAAAAAAGTGCATTAAACGAGTTSCTTGAATCTGCTTGCAGTACTTTCAGGATGAATTTCTTTTTAAGCCTGAGAGAATTGTTTTTCTGCACTCATAATATTTRGTGGCATTAGGCAGGCAATAGCTTAGCAGTATTATACATCTCTCCTTATCTTTTCAAAAGTAGCATAATAACATGAAGTTGCTGTCAGTGTCCTTATTACTTCTGGGGAGAGGAGGATTGGCCTAAATAATCTTCTGTAACAGAACAGTTCTAGTACAACATCACCGTCCAAAGGAAGAGTAAAGCAGTAACGAAGGCTTGTTCGAACTTTATTTGCTCTAAAGGATTTTTTTAGATGCTATTTTTCTGCTACTATTCTATGCAGCTTTGAGGTCATTATATTTCAGTATGAATGAATAGCCTTTTTCCCAAAGGAAAAACTTAGATCTTAAAATAATTTGGTATTAGGCAGGTGCTTGAAGCAATGTGAGTTTTTTTTGTTTGTTTGTTTTATTGTTTTTCCCCCCTAGAAATACATACAAATACATACAACTTCAGTATTATTTTCATGACTTCACATATAGGAAATGACTTGAAATTACTGAGGAAAATGTTCCAGAGTCACTCCCTTACTGTTTCCTGCTCTAATGGAGCTTTCCCTCCTACTGATCTTGTTTATCAGTGAACTGTATTGATAACTGAATGTGCATCATCTACTCTGTGGGGGGTTTTTGCTCTGTCTTGGAAACTTATATCCAGTTGATTTTTTTCTTTTTTTCTCTTAAAGAAAAGGTATGTTAAGATATTTTGTAGGTATATATTGTAAGTTGTATTTTCTTGTTATTTCAGGCCTGAGAAAAGTTATGTGCACCARTATGAGTAGAGTAATTGGCAGGATTTAGATTATTCTTCAAGCCAACTGATTCCTAGCGATCAAGGAACAAGCTTGTGTCCCCTGGTGATGAGAGTGTTAGGTGACCTTTTTTTGAAGCTTAATGGATGATTTTTTACAGCATTGCTGGCAATGCAGTGTTAATTATTTAGATWAATTATTACAAGTTGTAAAGTATTCAGACTTGCATTCAGTTGGCTGAAAAGAAGTGTAAACAAAATGTCAGTAAAAAAACAAGAAGTTYGACTACTCTATTTCTAAATTCATTTTTGCAGTTTTCTCATTTTATACACGTTGACATAGAGGAAACATGCACGAGATCCACTGCCCAGATTAGGGCAGATATTTTATTGTTACATTTGCTAGGAAGCTGGTTTGCCTGTTACTCTTTATAAGTACATGTCCTTGAAACCAATAAGRAAAGAGCATTTACACAATTAAATCTAGAGCTAGATGACATCAGATATAGAAAGCAACTGTTCTAGAGCTTTTGTAGCATATAATGGGTGTTCTTTCTCCCCTTTTGAGAAAAGGGTATCCCACTGATCTCTTGTAGGTTCTGCGTGCTGGAGCAACTCAACGCCCCCTTACACCCAATCAGAGCCAGCAAGGGCAGCAGGCCGAGTCTCTTGCAGCAGCTGCAGCAGCAAATCCAGCTTTGGCTTTTGGTCAGGGTCTTGCTACGGGCATGCCAGGTATGTTGTTACTGCATTATGGGACCCACTTTTTAAAGTTGTTACTATAATTATTAGAATCCAAATAAGCTGTCAAGATTCTGCTACWCTTATGCTTAGGACTGAGCTCTGTAGAGCTGAAAGCTGTTCCGTTGGGTTAAAATACTGGCATGAAGTTGTTCAGGCCTAAGAAATTATTCTCTCCTTTTTGGTTTGTACTATTTTCTTTATATTTGTTTTTATAAAATATCTGTGATATCCCTTACACGTACAGGATAATTTCATACACAGTGAAGCAACCGCATACTGTCTTTAAAGTTTGTAAGTTATATAAATTACTACCCTCATGCAACAGGAAGCATTAACTTGTCTTTCTGAAGCATTTTATGCCTGTGCTATTTAATGATGACATTATATCTAGAATTCAAAATACAAAATTAGGACATTAAAAGGAAATTACTGTTTAATTACAGAAGATCTTGATGAGCTTTTAAGTACTCCAAAGCTTAGGGACGAGATCAGGCTTCTGACTTCTCTAGGGAGTGAATAGTTCTTATGGGGTTGAGATCTCGGTATCTTGTAAGTGCACATGTTGAGTAGAAGTTCAGCATTATTTGCAAGGCTTTGGTACATGTTTGAATAAGAGCAGCTTAAACCTCTTGGCCTCTGCTCTGTGTGATTGTGAAATTTTGCCTCTCTAATCTTAACATGGTTTAAATAAAGTTGATGGTAGCTACAAATGGGTTTGTCTTGTGCAGATTCTGTCCTCCAACAGCACCTTCCAGAAAATGCCTCTCAAACTATGGAAATCAGAGCTAATTTCTTACTGGGTGTTTCTAGACTATATTCTGCACTTCATCTCATACACCTCCAACTGCAGAACAGACTGGGTCTTGTACTTTTCCTGTCTGATCTGTTTTATAATTCCATTTATTTCTTTTCATGTAGTAACCACTTCAGCTTTTAGAACCTTCCTCCTTGCCCTAACATGAGGAATCACCCAAGTGCTGAAACACTAGTTTCTCTTAACATCCACCACCTTTCCAGGGATTTCTCTGCACCTTACCAAAGTAGCAGGACAGCCCTGCAAGTACTGAGGAAAGTCAGAGATGCTGTGGGCATCTTTGCAAAAGCTCCCAAGGGAGAGCTGTGTCCCATTGTGCGTTGGATTTTGTTTCTAGCTACCTATCAGTTTCTGATGTAGACGTGGAGCTTGAAGAACGTGGAGATGACTGTGTCTTCTAGCAAACCTTTGCACTTTTGAGAGGCATACAGTAGTACAGTCTGTCTTTAAGCTTTCTGGTCAGAGACGTGATGTAGCTCTCTCCCTTTTATCCTAAGTTATAAGCAAGTGGATCTCTGTTCTCAGTAGAACTTAATCCCAGTAAGTATCATCATACTGGGTCCTGCAGAATTGCTYGTTGGCAACTTTTTATGTCTGTGGATACCTTCAAAACCACAAACCCAGATCTTGGAGCTAGGACTGTACAGGCAACAAGACCTCATTTGTAGAGACCTAGTTTGCAGACCATTACTCACTTGCACTTCTTCAAATATGAGATGAACATTTTGCATGTACTTAGTTTGAAAAAAATGATCCTGTGAGTTAGGGAGACAGTGCCATTTTGGCTTCTGAGGGAACCTTTTCTAAATGTAGTAAGTACTAATTTCAAGCTAAAATGAATTTTCAGAGGAAGAAAGACTGGATGTCTTGCAAGGCATAGGTCCAAGTTGAGTTTCAAGCTTCTGAATATTCAGTTTTAGAATATTTGTGGTTTGACTTTAGCATAAGCTAACAAATGAATAAATTATTCACTTCTATAATGTTTTCTTTTAAGTGCATGTGTTCATGTGAATGTTTTTCCCTTCAACATCCATCTCTTTGAAGTTAATGAACTATCCAACTCTTTTTTTTTTTTTTTTTTATGAATTTGATGTTTCAGGTATATCTGTATTAGGGAGCTGGATATTTTTGTATCACTTAAATGAGGCCTACATCTCATCTTGAATACAAAAAGAAACTCTCTAGGTTACTTTGACTAAGTCTATTTTCAGGAAAACTCCAGTTGCTCTTCAGAATCATCAAGAGCAAAATACAGTTTGCATTTGATTTACATAGTTATGTTTTCTCTCAATCCTCCTAATTTAGCAAGTCATTCAGTTTCAGGAATTCCTAAAAGAATTGGATGGTTTGGGGCTAAATAGATGTGCTAAGAGGATTCCGAGTATTCCCAATTTCATCACACTATGATCAATATACATATGCACTTCTCAGTGTACAGTGATCAGTACACATAGACACTTCTACTAGTAAACCTGTCCTCATCTCAGGTAAAGGCTCTACTCACTCGTGTCCTCCAAATTGATGTATCTACATGAGGGAGTCGACGTATGAGCTCTCTTGACTGGGGAGCAGTTAGGCCCAGTGGAGATGCAGCAAACGCAGTCACTGAACAGAGTCGAGAGCTGTTGAACCAACCCTAAAGCAGAAGCCTAGTGGCTGGTCAGCTGAATTGCTCTGGAGGCTTCACTGGGTAGCTCAGATGCAACTTAGTCATCTTAAATCCACACAGTGTAGCAGTAGCATTAAGTACAGTGGTGCATCTGGCATGCAGGTGGGACATACACATTGAATTGTGTGAATTAAATATTTAAAACATCAGAATTGACACTCTCCACTTATTATTGTTGTGKTTTTTTGTTACCCTGAGAGATTTGAAGTGTGAGAAGGTTATGAGACCACGTCTCTAATGAAATTGAAATCAGACATAATTGTAGAAGATGTACRTAGTGAATTATGGTATTGACAAAATCACAGTGGTTATATAGAGTAGAATTAGTTATTTACTGCTAGAACAAATTTTTAGTCCTAAAGTCCTGAATTTCATTTATGAATGGCCAAGCTCAAAGATAAGACCATGAATGTTGTGGCCAGATCAAAAGGTTTTTGGTGTTTGGTTTCTGGTGTGTTTGGGAGACTGAAGTAAAGGTTAGAGCAGGTAAGGAAAGAGGGAGAACTGAAAACTGAAACAATTCCCACCAACTGGATCTTTSAAATGTTAAGAAAGAAGCAGCTGCCTATTTCCTATCTAAGGAGAACAGGTACTACAGAGTTGCATGGGTCATGTGAGAGAGTTGTCAGGATGATGGTGCCACAAGGGACATAACTATTGAGTAGGCAGTAAGAGGTGTCACAGTTGGTCACTTGGATTGGATAGAGAGAAGTGACAAACTGGGACATAAGTTTGGCTTTAAACTGTGTCATCATCTAGGGAAGTTGCATTGAAGGGAGGGAGTAGGAGATCTGGACAGAGCTATGTGTTACTCCATGTGGAAATGTGAGAACAGTGAGAAGGATCCAGGGAAAGAGATGGAAAAAAAAAAGGATAGGAGGAGCCCTAAGAATGTTTTATAAGAGCCAAGAGAACAGATTTCCTTCCTTCTCTCCTTGAAGAGCATTGAAGGTTTGTGTGACAGGAATCCAGAAAGTTTTCTAAGTGTGGATTTTTGGGGACGTTTGGAAATGACTTCAGCAAGCATAGTACTGATAAACCAGATTGTTTATTTTCATATTCCCCACTGATCTTAAGACAATGAATGTAGATACGGCAACTGAATTTTAGGGAAAAAATATGATTACGATATGATTATGAAGCAAAAAGTATGCTTTATTTCTTATTCTCAGTGGGAAGTTCACAGTTAGCTTGAATGTGAAGGCACTTAAATGAGGGTAATAGGGGTTAATTTKAGCAAGAAATTGAGTAGGCACAGGAGGGGAGAGAGATTTAGGAGGAAGATCGTCTGGCAAGTGACAATAATATCTTTGATAACAGCCATTATTTGCCAACTTCTTCCCTTCTGTCCCTTTCCCTCTCTGGGGCAGCAGAGTTTCCTGTGATACTCAATGAAAAATAGAGAGCAAAAGATTGAAATTCTGCTTTCAGGGCTGCTGGTCTTCAGTTAATCTGATCAGAGATGTTTTCTTCAAAGTTGGATTTGTGGTGTCACAGCAAATGTTTTTATACTTTACTTCGAGATTCCAGATGCACTTAGTAAGTTCTCAGTAGTTTAGCAAGTAGCCTGACATTAAGCTCTTTAGTAGTTTGAATAGGAAGTTGTTACTGTGAGACTTGTCAGTAGTAGCAACTTGAGAGTTGTTACTACTTGTCAGGATATCTATAACGTCCTTTATTTATTTCAAAGATCAGATAAATGAAAACACCCTTTGATTCCTACGCATAACRTGGGTCTTCTGTACTTGGTGATACCTTTATGCTGATAACCTAGGTTGTTATTAGCAGAAATCTGCCCCTTTCAACACTCAAACCTCTCTCTCCACTAAAGAACATGGCCCATGAGTCTCTGAAGTGCCTGCTCTCCTCAGGWAGAAARCTTACAGTTTCTTTCTTCACAACATTCCCAAGATCTATATTTCTCTGCATACTGATTTCCAAGTTTTATGCAGTTTTCACTCTTCCATCTTTTATTGCTTATCTTAAAGTGTTACTACCCACCAGTTTGCGGTAGTATCACTGATAGCGTAGCAAGTCAGTGCTAACAGAATCTGGCAGTTTGTAATGCAAAGAGCAAGTTCAAATTCCTTCCATTTTTGACTTCTGAATCACGCTATTCAATTATTGTAATAGTCTCSTACATTCGTCGTAGTTTTTTTCTTCCAATTAGTGCCAATCCCAGTAAATTTAATTATTACATTGCTGTGTAATTTATCTTTTTGKTTTTTTTGTCAGTATTTAGAGTTGAAAAATAGACTTGTTTAAATTACATAGGTCTGAAGTGCAAAATATTGCTTAGTTTGAGATGAGCACAAGGAGTGCAAATACATGATCATATATAGCTATAGCATTATCCTTGAGTTTGAACATCTAAAGAGTGTAGTTGGACAGAGCAATTATTGGTAAGTATTAGCAGCTTCTCGCTTCTGAAGAAGTGATTTTATATAAGATAACAGCCTCAAATGAAAGGACCAACAAGCTGTTACCATTTGAATGAGCCATGAGTAATGTCAGGGATGATACARGTAATAGTAATAAAACATTGCTAATGTATGTGGTATTATAAAGAGTTTTCCTACTGTGTCGCCTAATCTTCTAATACTCTATTCTGTATTCTTTACAGAACTTCAGTAAAGCAGAGAGCAGTCAGCCTCACTTTTCCTAGCTTGTGAAAGTAGCAGTCTTAGTGGTGAAGGTAGTGGAGCAGCACAGTTTATGGGTGGAACTGGCAGTGCCACCTRTAGCTAAAGGTTTTCCTAATTCCACTGTAAGACCCTTTCTTGGTTGTTCTAACTAGGCAAACTTTCAGATGAACTTTATGTAGAAAGACACGTTTTCTCTATGGCGACGTTGGAAGGAAAAGATAGAAGTTGCTGGGATGCAAAATAAGCAATGAGTGAAAACATTTAGAATTATAGTCATGCCAAATTTTCATTACCAAGTCAGTCTATCTCCAGAACCAGGACTGAACACAAAGTTCTGAATTTCCTTCATTCCTTTCCTGTTTGATTAATAGCTGGGTTGCCTCCTTTTATATCTTCATTTTTTTCTTGGCATGAGGGAATTTGGGCRTGCATCTCAGCTGCTGTGCAGGGTACCATGCCCACCTGGCTGCAAGCAGCTAGTGACAGCAGCTGTGTTTTGGAAGCAGAATACCTGGGCAGTTTCTACCAGCTTGCAGTAGAAACTGTAGAGGAGAGAAAATGGCTTGGGAGACTGGTGGTCAAGGTACTCACCTAGAACTACAGCCCATGGCCTCTGCGTCCAGATTTATATCTGGATCAAGGAGACCCGGAGCAGTTTTGTCCTCTAGTGGACCTAATAATGAACATATTTGGAGAGGGTCACAAAATCTTAATCCTTACATTTACTAAAATAAATGTCTGGGTTTTGTTTGTTTTGGATTTTTCATTCTTTTGGCTTCTTAAAAATAGCCTTAGTGTATATTGAACATGGGAGGAAGATTAAAATTACCTTAGTTTTATTTTAGCAATAATCAACCTAAACTTTAGATGGTTTTGTCTCCCTGTTGTCAGCTCCCTTTCTTAGGAAGGGAGCTCTTCCATTTAGAGATTCTTATTCCAGTTCTCCCATGTCATTATAAGCAGTGCCTTACTACTTTAACTCTTCCCATACGGATTTTGTTATTTTTCTGTCTTTTGCTCTTGTTCATTCATGTCTTTTGGCCTGTTATCCTTTCTACTTCTTTCTTTTTTTTCTTTTTCATCTTTTTCATCTTTTTCCTCTTTTTCACCCTAGTTCCAAGACCTAATTAACTGAAATTATACTTGGATTACAGTCTGTTTTCTGTGCAACTGACTAATACTAGATCCTTTTTTTATTCATTTCCAAGCATTCCTATGTAGACACAGAGGACCCCTTCGTTAAGGTCCTTTTGTAGATGAATTTTATTTGCAATTTAGCCAGAGAACTTGTGGCACTGGCAAACTTGCATTTAATTCAACCATTAAATTTATATAAATTTCAACACTTGATATACAGAGGCATACAAGAGAATAAATGTGAAATGCACTAAATTGGGAGAGAAGCTGGTTTGATAATCTAGATACAACCAGTTGTGTTTTTCCTTTTTCTTTTAAATTTTGCTATTGGAAATTTATTTTAGATTTCTAAATTTAGCTGTTTTTCTAGGTCAAAAAAAACCTGAAAAATTCCTAAACAAGACTTTGTAAGACATTTTAAGGTTTTTGCTAGTTTTTGATGCGCAATTGACATCCTAAGGCATTGTGGTAGGAATTTTTTTTTTTTTTTTTTTTGCCCCTCTCTAGTAACTGATTATCATAATATTTCAAGAAGAGAAGGAATGCTGACTCCTCCAGAACATCTGTGCTACTAACTCCTGTGTTTTGTGTCGTGTAGGCTATCAAGTACTAGCTCCCACTGCCTATTATGATCAGACTGGTGCCTTAGTAGTAGGCCCTGGAGCAAGAACTGGCCTCGGAGCACCGGTCAGGTTGGTGGCCTCAACACCTGTCATAATCAGCTCTGCAGCAGCACAAGCAGGTAAGGAGATCATCTTTCATGCAGAACTTGCCACTTCTGTGTTGAATCTTAATGCAAGTCTTATATTAGTCAGATATTAACATTTTCCCCRTTTTTTTTTTTCTCCTTGTGGATATACATGCACTTCCCATCAGTCCCCAAATGGTTCCCTTTAGGGAGCATCATTTCATTGCTTCAGCTGGCAGAAGATGGTGGAGTGCTGTGAAGCCTTGCTGCGCTTTTCTCATGAAAGCGTTTTTGCATTGAAAGTGGCTAGGGAGAAATACAGCATAGATGGCAGAAGAGGAGAACAAGATATAACAAGACGATACAGGGGTTTGTTTTGTTTTYCTTTTTAGTTATAGGGTCTGGCACTAATCAGTTCAGCAAATTAGATTTTTAAGTCAATCCATAAGCTTCTTAGTCTATCCAGAACTCGCTTTTGCCATTAGTAGATGGAGATAACATTTGTTATCAGCAACTCCACCGTCACATCTCTGAAAACATTACTGCATTTTGAACTGTGTTTCGATATTATGTTTACACTGAAAATTCTCTCAATTGTATGGACTGCTCTATAGCTTTGGTTATTCTACATCATATGTTATGTTCATTTTTTTCTTTCCTGGGTAATTAAGTGTAATATTACAAAATCGCTTTTAGTCCTTTAATATACGCGTTTGTACTTGTAGAAGAGGGCTTCATGAAAATGAGATTTAGATCTGAATGGTGCGTTTCCAGTCGGCAGCGTGTGAGCGTGAACGTGACGCTTGAAAACCTGTTTTGCAGCGGCAGCCGCTTCGGCGGGAGGCACCGCCAGCAACCTGGCGGGAGCCACCAACGGCCTGTTCCGGCCCCTGGGCGCCCAGCCGCAGCAGCAGCAGCAGCAAACCAGCAGCAGCCTGCAGTCCAGCTCCTTCTATGGCAGCAACTCGCTGACCAATAACTCCCAGAGCAGTTCCCTTTTCTCGCATGGTCCCGGCCAGCCAGGGAGCACCTCTCTCGGCTTTGGAAGTAGCAGCTCCCTGGGAGCAGCTATCGGCTCTGCCCTCGGCGGATTTGGCTCCTCRGGTAAGTTGCTGATGTAGTGAGGAACCCCTGAGACAATTGCATGTGTATCCAGATATATACACTATACTATAAACGTGTACATTTGCAAAAAGCAGTTGAAAACAGATTTCCAGGCATATAGGGGGAAGAGCCAAAGGCTTTTTAAATTCACTTGGCCTTTGTAGAAAAGATTCTTTTTTWAAAAAAATATTCTTATTAATAATAATATAGCCTGTCTTATGTATCTCCAAAATATTTTTCCATACTGAGCACTGTACTTTGCTCCAGGATATTTTTTATTTATTAATTTATTTACTTATGAACTTGTCTTTTTTTAAATCTGTTTATTTTCAGGTATTTTGTGTTAAAATTACAGTTGATTACTTTTGATATATGCATGCTTCTATTTAGTTTCCATGTCAGGAAAACTTACAGAATATATATTTTTTAGGAAGTTAAGTAAAATGTGACAAAAAATGTAATTTTTCATTTGTAATTTTTGTTTTAAAGACAGGCTGTGGACCTGGGTTAATATTCAAAAAGTCTTGTTGATTTTAATAGGCTTAGTCTTGAAATAACTAAGCATAACTGGTTTGGGGGCCACTAAATTATTGCAGTAGATGCTCCCAAATTTTATCAACTTGTATTTAAAAAAAAATATATATGTATATGTGTGTAGCCATTATGTCTTTGGTTTACAGCAGAACATTTTTTCATAATGTTATTTCCTAGTCTCACAGTTCTTTAAATATACAAGGTAGGTTTTCCTGTATTGCAGGTGAAGCGTTAGTAAGGAAAGTGAAATATCTTTTATGAAGAATATTGACTATGAATTCCTAAGTGATAGCACTGAATTGCATATTAATTTGTTTTTGTTTTTTTTGAAATAGGATCAGTGGAGCGTATTTACAATCTTATGCATCTTGCAGAAGGATAGAAATGGGGGGAAATGTTATGTACTCTACCAGTATTCTATTTAAAGTAAAATGCCCCACAGGAAATTAATGTTGAGGGGAAAGTACTTAAGTGGAGGTTATTACAAGACAGCTAAGTATATGAGACAGAAGGAAAAAAACTGTAGTTTCAGTGTATATATAATTTTGCCCTTGCAAAATTAATGCAGGGAAGTCTAAATGAAGTTGATCTTCTAATATCGAAGTTTAGAGTGGATTAGGAGATTTAAAACATAATTGAAAAAAAAGTAGAGGCTRATTAGTTAGGACATTCCTAATAATTTCCACTATTATGGCAGCAGGTAAATCTTAAATACAAAATARTTGTACTTCCAAGGTGCTGCGTTTTGTAGCATAGATTTGTCCGGAGCTGCTTATAAGGCTCTTGATGAGCTGTCAGCAGCTGTTTTTCTCTAGATGCAGTTTCATTTTGTTGATAGATACTCATGATAAATATCAATGCAGCTATTCAAGTCTCCAGAGAACTATTAAAACACGTAGCCCCTTATTCAGAATTATCAAAAGATATCAAAAAAAAAAAAAAAATTTAGTTGTGTATCTACTTACCAACAAGCAGATTTGTCCCTTCTGGCACTCTTGAAAGTCAGGAAACGAAGTCTTTTTCATGTACCAAAATGTTAGATGCAAAGCCCTCAGCATAGACAGCAAGTGCAGAAATCCTGCAGCAGGATCCTAGGTGATATAATTAGCATGGTAGTTTCCACAGGGAAGCAGGAAGCCTGTGCTTTTGCAGTGTGAGAAGTGCTGATGAAAGGTGCTATCTAAACCTAAAGTATTTTTAGTAGTATTATTGGAGTACAAGTATATTGAAAGTGCCCTTCTGCCAAGTATAAATCGTACTTGCCAAAATAGCCATTTAAAAAAATGCTTCCTCATTTAAAAAAAGGAGTAAGCTCATGAACTGTACATATATATATACATATATATATATACATATATATATGAACTGCTTTACACAGATGAGTACTTACAGAATAAGTACTCACTTAAGGCACAGTGAGGCAAATTAAAAATATTTTCGATTTGACACAGCGTCAGCTTCTTTATGACTCTCCTCAGTATGGTGTAAGGGTTGAATTTCAATTAAAACACATCTATGAGGACTGACAGATGAAAGTAGAGACCTTGCCCTTAACTGCTAATGCTTTCAGTTGCTGCAGGGAAACAAAAAGTAGCTTTGCAAAAATTTAAAAAAAAAAAAAAAAAAAAAGCAAACATTAGCGTGTTCTAACTTAAAGCCAGAACAGAAGCAGGTAAATATGCAATGTAAATAACTGCATTTTACAGTCCACTGCTATAATAAAGCATGAAAAATGAAAAATACACACATTCTGCTTAAAGATGTAGCTACATAATGGGTTGCTGCAGCTTAACAGGTAACTGAGAATTAGATGAACTACAGCAGCTTTGCAGGCCATCTTTTGGCTTGTGACAAATGCAGGGCGATTGCATTAGCTTAGAAAATGGTCAAGAGGGATAAGGTAATTCAATTAACTTCTATGGCTTTTTTTTTTTTTTTTTTATGGTGAGCTTAGTGAAATGCAGCTCAGCTGGTTCATGGTAACTTGTTAAGCTGCAGAAATTCAGTGGAATAAGAGACCCTAAAGAAAGCTGACTTTGTTTTTAAGCTTAAATTAGCTGGAAAAATAACAATCCAACAGTTGTATTAACTAAGGTTCATGTGGTTCATCAGCCGAGCCAGAACCTGTAAAACTAGTCTCAAATGGTGAGACTTTCCTTAGCTATTGCCTTAATTTGCTGCTTTTATTTCTTAATCCGTCTGCCTGGTTAGTCCAGTATATTCCCACCTGGCTTCTCCTCTAGTCCATGCTCCTTCCYGGTTCGAGGCAACATCCATCTTCTCCCCCCTGACCTTCACCTCCCTCCAGTTTGTTTCCATTTCTGGCTTATCCCGTGTGGTACTGCCATCATGAGCTTGCTGTTCTGGTGTCCTTGCCCCACTGTTGCATTCACCTTCTGTAGCTTTCCATCAGCTCGCTCTTCTTCATCCTCAGTCCCACTGGTTTTGAAATCTCTGGCCAGTTCTCTTGCAGTCTCCTCCTTGGCTCCTTTGTCTGACTTGACTCTCYACTTGGTTCTGGTTTCCTTTTTTTGGTCTATTTCTTGTGTTTGGCTTTTGTGCCCTCTGCGTTCCCAGCAGAATGGCTCCCTTGCCACGCTGCCTCGTAGGTCCCGAGACCCAGATCACCACATGGGATCTCAGGCAGCAGTTTCAGAGCGCACTTTTGAAACCATACACATCAGCCTACAAGTGCAGTTGCAGGGAAAAGCTTTTTCAGCCCTCTCGGACATGCCGGGTTTGGTCAGAAGTTCCAGAGTTTTCAGCTGTCAATCTATAGCAAAAATCTGCTGAATTTGCATATATGGCTATTTTGCTAAGATTTCGAGCTCCAACAAATAGACAGCAAGAGAGGACCTCAAACAAAGGTCCCCTGTTGCTACTACAGTGTTCTGAGCACATGATAGCATTAATTTTTCAAATAATAGGTTTCTTGCTTAATTTGGCAAGGGGAAAGCTTCTTTCCTTGTCCGGTTCTGTGAAATGGCTGTGTTGTTTTGGCTGAACTTGTTTTTCCAAAAATGTGTCCTGAGCAGTTGTCTGCCATGAAAAATGTTAGTTAAGTTGCTGATGTTACAAGAAAACTAAGATCTTAAAATGGAAAGCAACAGGCACCCTTTACATGAGGCCTTGCTGTCTGCTGTAAAGGTACCTGTGAAAGGTAAAGGTTATGAAGTATGGCTTTTTACCCTTTCCTTTAAGTTAAAGCAGAAATCAAATTTCCAAATTCTGCTTGAAAAGAAGCTTCATATTATCAAAATATCCATAATCTCAGTTGTGTTTGGGTGTACTAAAAATATTCCTGTGTTAAAATAGGCAGTCTAGTTTAATATCTCACTAGTATGCAACAGATACTAGAATTTAACATTTCTAAAACTTTGCTGTTCTCCTGATTTATCCTAGACTGTTCATCGCCCTGCTGAATGATGCTGTGCAGGATAACCAGTCCTTCACTAATACTCTGTTAGTTTAAACTTTCAGTCTTTAATTTGTTTTTCAGAAATACTGATAGTGGTAAAGTTACGTTTCTAGTTTTTCACCTTAATTTTCCTTGTTCTACTCTGCTCTTCATCCTCTTCTTACGCTTCTCCCCCTTTATAACATTTCCAAGCACTTTTTTGAAAACCATAATTATCAGAGAATTTTAAGTAGGCWTTTTTTTTCTACAGGTGAGGGATATACAAACAGGAGGAAGTTCAGAAACAGCAGAACATAGATAATTTTCTTAACTCTTAAGCAAAATATATATATGTCGTCTCTAGCCTTTTATCTGAAATCATGTATGACTGCCTGACTAATAATTTCTGGTAGAAAACTCTTTTCTTGAAGAGTTTAGTGGGAATATTTTTAGAACCATTTATTATATATAAAGTGATAATCTGTAATTTCATAAGATTCCTGCTTGTCGCAAAGCCTCATGTCAGGCTGTTACAACCGATAAAACAAGTATTTCAGTGAGAAGTCTAGAATGAAATGTCGGAAGAGATGGTCATTGATTAAATCACTTAGTGGTATGTTTATACCCATGTAGATTTACTTTAAAAGCATGTGTGGTTATCACAGTGACTGTCTTTGTCATAACGATTGCTGTAGTTATTGTGCTCGCATCTGTTATTGCCCAGCAGTAGTTGGGGATAGGTTTTATTCAGTTGACGCTGTGTGTAATTAGGGTCTTTTTATTTCTTCTTCAGTTGGCAGTTCTGCAAGTAGTAGTGCCACAAGGAGAGAGTCTCTATCTACTAGCTCTGACTTGTACAAAAGATCTAGTAGCAGCCTAGCACCCATAGGGCAGCCATTTTACAATAGTCTGGGATTTTCCTCCTCTCCAAGTCCAATAGGCATGCCTCTGCCAAGCCAAACGCCAGGACATTCACTTACGCCACCGCCATCACTTTCATCACATGGATCCTCATCCAGTTTGCATTTAGGTAAAAAAAAAAAAAAAAAAAAAAAAAAAACACAGAAAGAAAAAAAAAAAAACAAAAACCACTTTTTTGTTTGTATGTGTGTATGTATTTCTATGTGTAAAATATGTGTTGCATAAGAGATGTCACGTTACCTTTGCTGTTGAACAGTTTTGTGAGCAAGTGGGCCCGTTCTGGGAAGCTGGAGAGCACTGAGATCCTCCTTCCTTTGACAGTGGAGGGCACTCGGCATTTGGCAGTGTGGGGCCAACACTGATTTTCCTTCCCTGAAAGCGGCCCCATAGAGAGCCCAGTAAGACCTGACTGCTCCTTTTTGTGTCGTGTTACGTTCTGTTATATGGCGAGCAAAGGTACATTACTTTTGTTTGTACTACAGTGTATCTTATCAAGGTAATTTCAGATGAAATATCATTTAACAGTGGAGTGACCTTTGCTACTGCCCCTCGCTGTGATAGATGTAGAAAAGTGAGCAAAACTCTCAATATTGTATATTGAAGAGTGATTTTTTTTTTTTGAATCAGTAAACCTAAGGTCTTAAAGCCCAGGTGCTTTGCCAGGATGATGAGATTAACCACCAGGTTGGTGGGAGAAAACWAAATGCATTTATCAAAGTAGTAGCAATGGCTCTGTCAGCGGTGGCTCTCTCATCAGATGTGTTTTTTAATGTATATTGGTAGCAATATTTTACACAATTTTGAACCAGTTGGATGATATGGCAGCTCACTCTTTTTAAAACAAAAAAAAAAAAAAGCTGAAGAAACCACATCACAACCTACTTTTTTTTAGAGGAAAATGTCTCTAATTTGAGGCTACTTAATAAACTTTCTCTTTTTCACTGAAAAAAAAATGCTTATTAAATTTGGATGCAAAAGTTACACAATGAAACCAGATGTAATTGAGATTGAGTTGCCTGTTGCTTCAGTAATTTTTTCAGAGTACCCTCTGTGCATGTAATAGGCAACCTAATCCCCCATATTTGTTTACTGCAAATAAAACGGGAAAAAAATTACTTAACTAAATACACTTTTTAAAGTGAGAAATGAGTGATGTATATAATAATGTTAAGTAATTTAAATATATTATCTTTGCAGTCCAGAATCCCTGTCATGGTTTTGTGCTGAATACCCAAAGTAAAACTGGGCAAGGGGCTGTTTCAGCACACTTTATTTTTTTTTTTACTTACCTTTTTTCCTTTTTCAGGTCTACAAAGTGCACCTTTGGGCTGAGACCAAGCATGGAAAGTTTCAGCCCAAATGGAGGTTTTTGAGAAAGTTCTAAACATCTGACAATGGGGTTATCATGAAAATCCTTTTTTCTTTCTTTCTTTTTAAATTGCTTTCATAATAGTTTTCATATTATTTTCATATTATTTCATATTATTATTCTTATTTAAAAGAAAAAAAGAAAGGAAAATAAGGAAAAAAGAAAGGAAAAAAGAAAAAAAAAACTGTATTTTGTATTGCATTAGTTTAAATGCTAAATAAGTCTTTCCAATCCTGAGAAAGTGTGATCAGTATAAAGGATTACCCCTAATAGCAGAAATTGTTAAATACTTTTTTAATATATTCTAGACCATTTGGCAGAACTAAGCGTAATAGTTCAAAGCCTTCTTTTGAAAGGGCAGAATGGACTGTTGTACTCTGAAAAATGGCACAAGGCTGTTGGCCTCACTGGTGACTGCATCTTGATCTCCCACAAGATGATGCATTTACTGGTAAACTTACTGCAGGCTTCCAAATCGAAGCTCCTCTTATTTTGACTTTCAAAAAAATCTGGTATTTTTTTTGATGTCTCCCCTTCTCTGGCCTTTTGTATCTTTGTACAATTGTGTGTAATTGTGCACTCAGWTTTTGAAGACCGTGTTTCTGTGGTTAATCATATGTTCTGTTAAATTTATTCTGATGTTTTCAGAAACCACTTTTGGAAGGTATTTATTTTATTTTTTTAACCTTGGATACAAAGAAATAGAAAAGGCCAAGCTTTCTTACCACATAATCTACAAGTGAATGCAAACATGGAGTAAAATTTAAGAAAGGTATGATGCTTAGTATGGTCACTTTTCAGAGTAGAACAACGCTTTGAAGTTCGTCTGCGTGTGGTCTCCACTGGTGTTCTGATAATGCCTGTCAAATGCAGCTTTCCCTCCACCTTCAAAGCTGGTTTTTCTGCTTATAGCAACAGGTTCAGCTAAGTTTTTCAGCTCCTGGTTTTAAAATGTGCTTCAAACTTGGCTGCTCCTGTGCCAGCCACCCAAGTGTAGACACAGCTCTAGGGAAGGGTGCCTGGTTTTATAACCCCTTTGTCAGACACTGCTGCAATTTGTATCTTAAAAGACTAATTTCCCTTCTACAAGAAAGTCATGGTATTTTTCTGTTTTAAATATATTTTCACAAAGTTTTCTGCAACATCCTGAAATAGGAATGCACTAATTCAATCCTGGTGTCKGTTTTCCCCTACCCAAAGGGATTTCTCAGTTTGTAACTGCTCCTTTACTGAAGCAGTTAGAGCAGCAAGGTCATGAATTTGAACTACCCTTTCATTCCCAGGGATAAAAAGATGAAATTAAAGCATTTTTTCTATGCTATAAAAATATATATATATATATATATTTCTAAATTGCTAGTGCTTTCATTTTGTTGGATGGTACATTGCAGCATTTTAAGTGTTCGTTCTACAATAGTATTTTAAAATCTGGGCTTTTGGGAGGTCATGATTGTCYGTGCTTTCTGAGCACAGCTCATTAATAGTTCAGGCTGATGCTGTTTTATCTTGAGAACTGGTCATTCTGGGTGAGAGTCTAAGGCCCCTTGCAGGGCAATGTGGGGAACCTTGTGTTGCCTCTGCTGTGTACCTACTCTGGAGGACTTCTGTAAACCAGGCACGACAAGCACTTGAATTAATTCATTTTATGTGTACGTATCTGTACATGTGTGTGTGCATGCACACCTGGTGTGTGTGTATATACACACACGTATGTCCATATTGAGYCCTTTTGCCTTGTTAAAGATGAAATGCTTATTCCAGCTGAGGATAAGATGGAGCTGTTTTTCAACCAGTGTACAAACARTTTTTGTAGAAATCGGTGGTTTAACACTGCCTTTATTTATTCTGCTAGAAAAAAAAGGTTGCTAACTGGATTTAAGCCAGAATTKTAATGTAGGAATTTTGTTTTATGTCTCAAAGTCTTGAACAAATACTTTGGTAATAAGTACTAACAGACTAATGCTATAAGAATTAATTTGGCTTGATATGATTTTTAATTTTTTGCAATGTTCACCTTTATGTTAAATACATCTTTTATTCAGGTTAAGGAGTTAATAATCTCAYGCACTTTGTCCCTAAGACTCTGTAGCTGGCCTAGGTCACCTTTACACCTCTGTGCTGCTCTTTTTTCCCTATGGATGAGCCACGGGGCTTCAGGTTGAATGAAACTGCAAAGCAAATTAGTATCTTTCACTGCRTTGGAGATCTCCCTTTTATGAGATCCGCAGTGGTAACTTCCATCCTTCTTCCCTTCAGTCCCTAGATCAGCTRCTCTTCACTCTGCAGTGGTCTGTAGTTGTGTGATTTCACTGATGCCTGATAGCAGTCTTTTAAACCTTGACCCTTTGCAGAAAATAATTTAGACTTGGTGCTTTATGGAATAAAGTACTTTCCTGAATAAAGCAAGAGGCTGTAAATTGTTTGCCCTAATCATTTGTAAGGTCCAGTGTGTTACCTTTCCTGTTTGGAATCAGAATCTGTAAAAGCTTTCTGAGATCTGGAGGAGCCCAGCCCATGTTGTCAGCCCATGAAGGCTGTAAAATCCAGCAAGATTTTAAAAACTGCAGTTGTAGATTTATAAACTATTAACAGTAAAAGCTTTCAGAAGCTTAATGTCCATGATAACACTTCAGTATTGGTTTTTGGGCTGAGGGCTTCAGGGGAGTATAATATTTAAGAAGATAGTCCATTGAGATATACCAAAGTATATCTGTATATAGTAAGTACCTATGACAACGTGTTTTTCTTGGGGGCTTTATTATGTTTAATCTGCTGAATTATCACTAGATTATCATACTACTACTGTAAAAAAAAAAGTTTGCCTCAGTAAAAATCTAAGCGCCCATCAAATGACTCTTGTTTTTTATGATCCAGCCTTATAGAAGCTCAACCTTTTGTGTGTGGTTCTGGGGTGTGAGAAGTGGTTGGTTCCAGGCACCATGGACAGGYCTGCAGCAGTCCCATGTTACGATCAGTCTTAAACGTGATCAATTTAAGTTTCACARGCTAAGCAGGAGTCTCCCAGTTGTAGCAGAACTTTCTTGGAAGCTTTAAAAGGGATAGTTCCCAAATGGAATCGAAGAAACTGATTGTTACATTTATCTCCTTCTGACACAGAAGCTGCTTTAAAAAAATTATGCTTAAACAATTCCCAATTCACGTGTGCAATTCCATGTTGATTTATACTAATTAGACCTCTGCAGTTTGTGAGTTTATCAGAACTGCCCTGTTAGTTTTGGGCACAGAATCGAGCACATGATAGCAAAGTAACGCACAAAGGTTTTAATGTGAAGGCAGCCTGTTAATATTTTGCTTTAAATGGAGTTTGCTTCCCTCTTCTGGCATTAAATGTTACTACACTTCAGCTACAGGGAAGATAAGATTTCGTTCATACATCCAAATAATCTAGATCAGAATTTCCATGTTTTCAGAGTCACAGTTTTTCTGTTGTTCAGAAGATTGTTTCCAAAAGAAAAATCACTGCAAACTCAAAGTACTTGCATCCTGCTTCACCTGCAGAATGTTGGATTTACTTAYTCATTTTTAACTTTTTTTGTTATGTCACTGTCAGTCTCTCTGGAAATAGTGATGGAAGTTAAAAACAATAGCTGAAGAAACCTAATTTTTCTGGTTATGAAGAATTGAGAGCTCTAGTTGAAAAGAAAGCATAGATTTTTTTGAAAAGTGTAGTGGGACCTAAAGTATTTACTGATTCTTTGCTGATTCTTACCACTGAATTTTGCAAAACTAATTATAAAATACTAATTATTTCTTTGTTAAGGCGTAATCCTGTACCATGCAATAAATACGATGCTTGTGATATGTCTTGCAGATTACTAACATCTCAGATTCTGATATTTCAGATTGACCTTTTGAAAAGACACTTGACCATTAATACATTACCAGCCCTCTGTAAAACTTTTGCCTGGCCTTGTAAATAACTTGGAGCAAAAGAAGGCTTGGCTGGGGCACTGTCACTTCTTTTTTTAATTCATTTTGTAACAGAGCACCATTCAAACAGCACGTACTGCAATTTGTCTTAAAAATTCAAATTTAGATATTTCTTTTATTCATTGAAAGGGCTTCCAGCTAGCATTGACTTTCCAGATAATTTGAAGGGAAACTGAAAATGTTTCCATTTCTAATTTATTCCCTATAATATTTTTTTGTTGAATACTTGTAGCAGAGCAGACTTGAGTTTTTCAGTTGGAAATGTGCCTTTTAGTATTTATACTTGTGGTTATAATAGCARTATTCCTTTTAAAATTTAAATCACCAGGTTAGAAGGGTGCATTATTTGTTGGTTTATGATCATTGCTGCCTCTTGTAAAGCAGTGAGGAGAGAGCCCTTGTGACAGGGCAAGTTCAGAGTGACATAAACTGATGCAGGGAATAGGACGTGAGGTGGAATCCATGGGGCTTTGAGATGACAGTTTCTAGGTGGGATTGCTAGCAAAAGGAGCAGGAGCTAAACAAGCAAGGCAGCTGCTCAGGGAAAGTCAGGAGGGACAAAGCACTATGAGAGGTGAATGTATTTGCAGCAAGGAAAGGACGATATGTTTCTAAAAGGAACTTCACAATAAAATACCTTTTGTTCTTTTAGAAATAAGTAGCGAATTCTTTATCGTTTTGAAATTTGGCATGGTTAGTGCTTACAAGAGGTACCAGTGTGAAAGCCTGGGATGCTGAAGTCACCTAATTTCCTGCAGAACAGGTACAGCATGACCAGAGGCACAACACATGCCTCCCCAGAAACGCCCTGTCGCGCTTTAAATCAAGAGGTACCTCAGCAGGGACTGAAGGGTAGTTCAGACTTCATGGTCCATTCTGAACCAATTGGCCAATTTCAAGACCCCTAAGAAGGCTGCAAGTCAGTTGTGCTTGTGAAGTGGAAATCTGACCACTAAATGAAAGTCCACTTAATTCTAAAGTTTCTGTAGATCTGAATGGGTCGTCACTTTACCCATTCCATTATATTTTTCTCATAAGTTTCCTTCTCCTGGTTGCCCTCCTCATAAAATAAAAATGAGGAGAGTGGTTTTATTTCGTTGAAGATAAAGCTATCTACCTCCTCCAACCRAAGGGAGGTAAAGATAGATAACAAGACAACACTGTTTTGTTTTCCTTGCCTCCAGAGTATCCATAGTTCTAGTACACTTTTATTTTATTGTTGTTTATTTTCTCAGAGGCTTTTACTGACAGAACTGCTTCCTTGTAGGGGGACTGACAAATGGTAGTGGTCGCTATATTTCTGCAGCACCTGGAGCAGAAGCCAAGTATCGCAGTGCAGCAAGTACCTCCAGTCTTTTTAGCTCCACCAGTCAGCTCTTCCCTCCCTCACGTCTTCGTTACAGTAGGTCTGACATTATGCCTTCTGGACGTAGTCGATTACTCGAAGATTTCAGAAATAATCGTTTCCCTAACCTTCAACTAAGAGACCTGGTTGGACATATTGTTGAGTTTTCCCAAGACCAGCATGGTTCTAGGTAATTATTCTGGTAAAGCTAATGATAAGTTTTGCTGCTTGTGTGKTGTGGTATTACCATAAAACACTAAAATGAGTTGGTCGTAATCTTAATATGATGCATCCTGTTATTTGGGCAGATGTTCATACACTGATACTTTCCCTTTTAGGGGAAGAAAGAATTATAAAAGTTAATTTAAGTCTATTAGCTCCCAGTAGAAGCTTTTAGTGTTGAAATAGTCTCATAATTAAACTTCTAAACTCTAGTATTTAAGAAAGGCATTGAGGAAAAAAATATATAATTTGGCATCTGGAATGTAAAATTGTTTTTTCAGCTGTAATTCATAATTGTTCTTTACATCTTTAATCCTTTTCAAATGAAAAGTTGCACATATCTTCTAAATTTATGTATTTAGATGTACTTTACTATGTAAAATGCACTACTTAAGTTACTTTTTATAAATGTTGAATGTTGATTTTAAAATATTGAGGTGTGTCACTGAAGCTGTGTTTAAGAGATTTTCTTGTTTATATGATGTATAACGTGCACTTTTTTACACTTAGATTTATACAGCAAAAGCTAGAGAGAGCTACGCCGGCTGAGCGCCAGATGGTGTTCAATGAGATTCTGCAAGCAGCCTATCAGCTGATGACTGATGTGTTTGGAAACTATGTAATACAGAAGTTCTTTGAGGTAAATGTAATACTTCAGGTGCATGAACAGAAATCCATATGAAAAGCTCTAAAATCTGATGTAACTTTGAAGTATTTTCTTAACATTGTAGAAGGGTTCTCCTAGATATTTACTGTGGAACCCAAGTTTTGAACACTGCACGCACATTCCTGTTCTGTGTCCCTCCAGCTTTACTCAGAACAGAAGAAAATGGCCACGGTTTTGTCTTTGTGCTGATGATGTATACTTTGGTTAACAGCCTAGGCTGCTCTTACCATATTGATAATAACGTTGCTGTATGTCTGAAAAGCTATTTCAGAAAACAGCAAAATGCAGCTTCTTATTTTAATGAGAATTTTCAGTTTGAAGAAGAAAAACCTTGAGTAAGCAGGATTTCTGAACTTTAGATGTAATGTGCTAATTAATTGTGTAATGTGTGAAGTGTGCTGAGATACAGCACCCTTTAAAAGGGCAGTTTCATACATTTGCTATGTCTTCTGAAAAACATCTACTAAAGCCCRTGCATGGGGCATCCTCGGGCTTTGCAGGTCTTGCACCTTAATTTACAGAGACTTTCAGCAGATGGTTGCCCAGGGATTTGAAGGATACTTTTATTTATCAGTCACTGCATCTTGGTAAACTGTATTGAAAAGGCTCCTGTAGTCAGATAAATTTAAATTTGTCCAGTGCTATAAATGAAGAGACGGAAGAAGTTACATATGTGTTCGGATAGAAGAATTTTTAGGAAAGGAGTGACAGGAGATACTTCTGCATCCAGTATTAGTAAGATTGCTATTTAAAGCAGCTTTGTTTTTTCTTGAAAATGGTGGAGTAAGAAAATTATTTACAAAGTGCTATAAGATTCTAACTTGCAGAAGGAGGAAAAAGCAATGCCTGTGTGTAAAAATCTATACCTCAAGTACCTAGCACAGTATACTCTTTATCAGAAATAAATTAATATCTAGTAGGATACAAGGTACACCTGCAAAGCACTCATTAATAAATAAGCACTTGTTTTAAGTAGAGGTGGACTTCTTAATAAGCAGTGTGCTAAACAATGTGCTTTATGCCTAAACAATGTGCTTTATGCCTTTCCTCACTCCATACGTTGACATTCTTTTACAAAAACAGACTATGTGTTTACAAAAGTTACGGCTTATTTACAGTATATAGGTTCTTAACCTTCAGCTATAAGTTGAACTTTATCATGATCCAGCCAGTGTACAAAACCATTTTGCGTTTGCTCTGTGGGATTAAAGTATTTCCAGATTTTCCAGAGCTTATGATGAGGAATGAGTCCTTCCAGTCCCATGCAGCAACTTCAGGGGCTGAAAAGTTTTTTCCCATTACAGTTTAGCTCTTGTATAGAGGCAGTGACCTGTGTAGAGATAAATCTGATGTATTAAAATACAAATGTGAGTTGGTATATAAAAGTAACATGATGTAATTAATTTGCCTAATGAGTAGGTTATTGTTCTGAACACGCAGATATGGAGGCGTTGTGTTACATGCTCTTGTGGACTGTCTCGTGGTGGTGTGCAATATTCTTCCAGTCAAATATAAACTACTTGATTTTTTTTTTTCTGCCCTCTTTTAAGGGTGATGCACTTGGTAGCAGGTATTTTACTGGAATGTGGAGTGTTTATGTGTTATAAAATACTGTATTTTAGAGAACAAAAGTTTCTGGTAAATAAACCAATCAAAATTAAATGATGTGTGAGGCCTAGTAAATTCCTARTATCATGAAAGTTCTTAGTCATATAAATCCCCATGTTTTGCAGTGACTTTGTTGCTAACAAGGTATTTATTTTCTTTTAGTTTGGAAGCCTGGATCAAAAGTTAGCCCTAGCAACACGCATACGTGGCCATGTCCTGCCATTAGCCCTACAAATGTATGGTTGTCGTGTTATTCAGAAAGCACTTGAGTCTATCTCGCCTGACCAGCAGGTAATTGTAAGTTAGAACAATTTTTTTTTATTTTTTCCATTACATYCACCTTTTCACATGCTTAAATTGTTGATCTTCCCCTTCATGACAGTATACTTTGGGGGCAACATAGGTCTTTAAATTTGAACATATTTAAGGTACATAAGTAGACCAATGAATGTTACARTTGGGCAGTTATGCTAAAAATGGATATTTTTGTTGCGACACTATCACTATAAAGACAAGGATGGTCGTCTYTTTATTTGTTTTCCAGAATGAAATGGTGAAAGAGTTGGATGGTCATGTTCTGAAATGTGTGAAAGATCAAAATGGAAACCATGTTGTACAGAAATGTATTGAGTGTGTTCAGCCCCAGTCACTTCAGTTCATCATCGATGCGTTCAAAGGACAGGTAATGTCAACAGTTCATTTTCCATGGAGTTGCTTCAACTTGCAGGTGCATTTCCTCTCATTTATATAAACAAGGTCACATCTAGCACTTCCGTGTCACTTTATATTAAGGAGGATTAAAAACAGGAAGAATAGTAAAACTGTTCAATGGACAGCTAACATACTGTGCAGAGATGAGTGTGTTGAACATGAGGCTCTGGGAAACCTGTCTGGATGTGCTGTGAATGTCAATAATAGAGTAGCTGGCGTAAGCCCCGGCCTTCAGTTTGAATTTTGTGATGTGCCTTTTGACGTTTTCTTCACAACTTCGCCAGGCTGTTTTTGATACATTAAGTTGTATATGATCCCTAATGTGTATTTTTTTCCATTAAGCTGTTTAGTCTTTTATTGTGGTCTTCCAAGCCTGTCTTTCAGCRTTCCTTTTTCAATTTTTTATTCTCTTTTCTATATTTTTTATTATTAATGAAATACTTAGAAGAAGCGCGTTCATCTGTTTTCCATCTCTGGGTCAGTGTTAAGTGCATGTTTGGTTTATTGACTCCCCCTTTCTCCAAACACACACATATATGATAAGGTGCATACTGTGCTGTAGTCTATGCAAGAAATGGCATACCAAGATATCTAGCTAGGACCAGGTCTCCTTTTCACACCACAAAGTATGTAAGGGGCTTAATTTCCTATGTAATATGAAAAGGGTTAATTTCCTATGTAATAGGAATATTACATATTTCATATGTAATATGAAATTAACTGTTCATTGACTGGACATCTATCCATGACTTGTATATGTAGATATTTATAAAATGAAAACTAATATAAAGTGATAAATGAGAACTGACTTGTTGCTCCATGGTGCACAAATGTAAGATCCAAATGATGCAGGCAGGTAAAGATAGCACAGGTAATCAGCCAAGATGCTTTGTTGTCAGTTGTGACCAGTACTGAGTCTTCTAAATTAAACCCTGAAAGACAAATCTGGCTCCTGTGTAAGGAAGCAGGGGGAGCAGCACCTCGACTGCATGTTTTGAAGAGCTATTTACAGGCTTTATCTCAAAAATAAGCCTGCAGAATGTTGGAATGTGAAATTGGGGGAAATGGTTGCAATAATTGAACACCTTTTTATAAATGTCAATCTAGAGTTAAAACTTATTTTTTAAATGAACTAAAAAAAGAATTCTAAAGAAAAGGCTGAAATGTGGACAGCGCTTAACCAAGCAACCCAACCACGTATGTATTTTCAGGCCATGTGTGTCTGGTTTCACCACTGATCAAACTTTCAGCTTTGCTTTTTTTTYCCTCTTAGTCTCAGTAAAGTAGGCTAGAAATGAAAGGGAAAAAAACAGACATTTAGATAGTTGTGTCATTACTTGAGCCAAAAATTTACCACTCTCATCTTTTCCTGAGTTTTAAGGGAGATGGAACTTGAAAGACAATTTTATTTTTTAATAACAGAAGTCAATATGCTATATATGTATACTATTTCGAGTGTGGTAATTATTAGTACACCTGTAAATTTCAGTTGGTTTAACTTCAGTCTATGATCCTATTTTAAGGTGTTTGTACTTTCGACTCATCCGTATGGTTGCAGAGTAATTCAGCGCATTCTGGAACACTGCACTGCCGAGCAGACCTTGCCAATCCTAGAAGAACTGCATCAACACACAGAACAGCTAGTGCAGGTCAGTGTGTGCAGTCACATGCCTGGTAGAACTTTGTTTTCACGCTCTTTATTCCTCTTATTTCTTAGTGTGTGAAGTATTTTTTATGCATTTGTCTGGTCCCCAACCCCAATAGTGTTAATTAAAATGAATTTGGAAGTTGGGTGTTAAAAAAAAAAGTTTTTTATTTCTTCTTTACGCTTTTGGGTGTAGCTTAGAACATACGCTGTAAACTCACAGAACTACTATATGCTTTTTATTGCAAAGACTGCCCTTTTGTAGTTCATCTTGATTCACTCTGTTCTCCTTCAAATAACTTCTAACAATGTCAAAACACAAATACTTTGTCCACAATACATTGCATTTTCTCATAGAAGAAAAATAATCTTTTCAAAATGAGGGCCAAAGACCTTATGCAACATGATTTCATGTTTTGGTCTGGAATGAGGAAAATGAATGCTGCAGATAAGTGCCTTTGAAGTTGAATCAAGTTGAAGTACAGAAAGGGATTCTTAGTGTTCAGTAGGAATTCCCGCACATAGAAAGGCAAGAATTATACTGTGCYTTAACTTGAAGGTGTACCTTATTTCTGTGTAGCTTCTTGTATATACAGGTCTAGCCACAGCATCTGGCTTGGGGAACCAAAGTTCTAGGAAGATCTGACAGCTGTTAGAGAATAGTGATAAGAGAATTTTGAGGATTTTTTTTTTGAGAGCATAAAAAGAACACTTTAGAAAAATACTGTTTTATAGATCTTTTACATCTTGGACTTTTTTCACCTTTTCATTAAGTAATGGCTGAGCATTATTGTTTGAATCCCTTTGTTTCTGCAATGCTGACATTATTGTTGACATCATTGTATTTTCCTTAGATTTATGCAAGTAATACTTTGAGAGTTTATACAAATATACAAAAGCTGTAGTACTTGGTTTGAACTTGAATTACTTGCTATTTTCAGGATCAATACGGAAATTACGTTATTCAGCATGTACTGGAGCATGGTCGTCCTGAAGACAAGAGTAAAATAGTTTCAGAAATAAGAGGAAAAGTTCTAGCTTTGAGTCAGCACAAATTTGCCAGGTATTGCACAGCCTTTCTATGTTAAAAGGATCACTAACCTTTTAAAGTTGTGGTATTAAATTTGTTTATTGTGCTACAGAAAGGATATGGTATTCTCTTCCTTTGTATAACCTTTCTGAAATTTCCTGTTTTTATAAAAACGAACAGTAGTGATATTTTTATCATCTGTGAAATACTGGATTTGAGGAAGGGAAAGGGGAAATGCCATTCCATAGTAAAACAACCATTTTCTGTTGGCTTTTGGAATGGTGTTTTGTGCAGTGTGTGTGTGCAAGCGCAGGCCGTGTGTGCAGGGAACTGTCTGCAGGTCTCCAAGTAGGGGCAAGGGAAGGAGCCCCAGGGCYAGCTGAAAAGCTCTAGAATTTACTCAGTTTATGGCAGCTGGTGAGCTGGGACTTGCGGCTTTCCATCAGCTGAGTCGAGCAACTCGTGAACAAAAAGACTAGTTTCAAAAAGTGGGGCTTCAGCCTGGCAAAGGTTTTATTCGCTATGAAGATGCTGAAGGACCATTGTAGAAATTCTCAGTTATCTTAAGATTAGGACCTGAAACTCGGCCTTCAAATACTTTCCTGAAACGTTGATAATGCAGCTTTGTTTCTAATGAAAATACAGTTCAGGTAACTTGGACTAGCCTTGTCATCCTCATGATGTAGGAAAGTTGTGTGACGTTTTGGAGGTAGTTGGTGGGTTTTTGGGTTTTTTTTTTTTGTTTGTTTGTTTGTTTGTTTTAAATATAGGGGCACTAAGTTGATCTGGTTCTTATTTTTCTGTGCCTATAATGGTTCATATTCCTCTCCTTGGAACTTGCTCAATTTCCAAAGGAAATTAAGAGCCTAAATCACTTTGTGGCTGGGTTATGATAATTGGCCTTTCTGATTATAGTGTGTGGAAGGTCAGAGACTTTGTCTACAAAAAGAAACGTGTGACGGTCCTGATCTAGGAAAGGGGCTTTATGCAAAACAGGAAGCCTCATGTCTGGCGCTCTCCCAGTTTTGTTTCATTGCGACTTGCAGTCTAAAACGGGCCTGTAACCAAAACAGATGTACTAGAATATATATGTAACCCAAAGTGCAGTAGATCTGCTGTAGATCTAGTGGAGAATCTCTCCGGTAAGATAAAGATTAGCCAGTTTTAAAATCTACTCCTGAAGTTGCAATGCATTTGCCTTCTTTTTCAGCAACGTGGTAGAAAAATGTGTAACTCACGCTTCTCGTGCTGAAAGAGCTTTGCTTATTGATGAGGTTTGTTGCCAGAATGATGGTCCTCACAGTGCCTTATACACCATGATGAAGGACCAGTATGCCAACTACGTTGTTCAGAAGATGATCGATATGGCTGAACCYGCTCAGCGGAAGATAATAATGCATAAGGTATGTTTGTATATAATTCTGTGACTCAATCTTTTTTTTTTCCTCTCTCCTAGTTAATCTTTTAGAATCCCTTTCCCTTTAAACTTAAAGCTTACTAGATCTGTAAAACTGAATTGATATATAAGCATCTTTAATTTCAGTTGGACTTCCTCAAGCAGAATATATTCAGGTCTCTGGGCATTGCCTTGTAAACTAAAAATGCAAATGTGCAGAAAAGTATTGTATTTGATCCAGCTTTTTTTGTGAAAATACTTCTAATATAAAAGTAATACGTCTTCTTTATTAAAACGACAAAACTTTGTTTTAAACTAGCTGCTGGTATAAATCCATTCTGCAGTTCTCGAAAGATTTGAAAAAGTATAGTGGTCATCTGAGAYTTCAAAATACTATTTTAGACCTTTGCAGAAACTTCCAGGATCTTGAAATACAGACTTTCAGCATTTTTTGATACAGTTATTTACAGGACACGCTTAAGAGTTTTCATCAGAACAMATAATGGGTTTCTTCTTTACAGATTCGACCCCACATCACAACTCTGCGTAAATATACCTATGGCAAACACATTCTGGCCAAGTTGGAGAAGTACTACCTGAAGAACAGTGCTGATCTGGGGCCAATTGGTGGACCACCAAATGGGATGCTGTAGAAGATGAGCAGAAAGAGGAATGGAAGAAGAAAAACATTGTGAATGATCAAAACATACAACTTAACTATAAATGTTCTGATTTTTTTAAATCTATTTATTGACTTTGTTCATCCATTTGTAAAATTTTTATTCTTGTGTATATTTTTGGGGAGTGAATTATAAAATATCTCCAGCCCTGATCYGGAGACCTATCAGATTGGATGGCTGGCAAAGCACAGAATGCCTGTATATGATGTAATTGTATCAAAATAGCTGTCACATATTTTGTAAATTTTTACCTTGTAAAGTCACTGAAATAGTTTTTAAAGGGAAAAAGTACAGTATTCTTTTAATACACTGGCTTGCAATCTGGTAGGTCTATCCAACATCATAGCACAACAGGTTTATAGAGTTGTATATAGAATCAATCCTTACTTTTCCCTTTTCTGTGAAGTCTTTTATACCAGATTAAAATTGATCAGCTGCATACGTATTATTTAACATGTCGAAAAGTTAAGTTGTATTTTGGTGGTTCACAACATACTACCCAAATATAATAAACAGGGCACAGCAAATTAAAATAGGGAGTAACAAAACAACAGAAACTTTAAAAGACGAGCTTGTATCACTTGCTGTGGACGCTTTTTTTTAAGTTTTTCTCCAGCAATGTATTAAAAATAAAAGTGCTGTATATACTTATATATTTAATTGTTGTACAAGGTAGAGGAATAAAATCATGGTGGTACTTCCACTCAGTAAAGTACACTGTTGGAAAAGAAGTGAACCCTGTATTAACTTTACAGTCAGTTTTACAACGCAGGAAGAGTAGAGATTTGTATTTTTTTATTTTGCATATAGAATTGTAAGGATTTGAAAGTGTTGAGCATTTATTTTGCTTTCTCACTGTAGATGCGAAAAATAGGTAATGATGAAAAGGGGCCACTGAAAACTAAACTTGATAGCTCAACATTTAAGCATGATTGATTAAATATTCAGATAGCTTTTTTGCTTCCTATAAATATATGCATTGTATACGTGTAGTTAATAGGTGTAAGTTTACAGTTTGAAAACAAATCTCTTGTTTCGATGTTTATTACAAGCCTTGCTAATTTAGTAGTGATGCTTACCTTGGTTGTACAGATGTACATTTGTAAACCTTCATGCTGTAAATGTAATTTGTTTTACCCCTTTTTGGGACAAAAATTTGCATTTTAGTGTATATTCATATCCCCCATCCCTTTTCTCCTCCTGGCATATAGTGTTGTATAATGTAAATTTATTTCAGCAAATCAAGAGTGATTTTTTTAAATTCTATCTTTATATGGTTTCAAAAATATGAACCGGCTTTCTTTTTATCTATTGTGAGAAACATTATGTTTTGTTTATAACATAGCTGTTGATTCTGTTAATATGGACGCTTTGGGAAATGAATCTGTTCAAATTTTAAGTCGGGATAGTAAGCATAGTAAGAAAGAAATGGACTGAAATATTTGGTTATCACAAAAACCAATGCTTCTTCCATCTTAATAAATGTGGCATGATTTTTTTGTACAGAAGAGTACTGTATTTTTGAATAGCCTACTCCCAACGTAAAGCAAATATGTATGATACTGTCAATTTTTTTCTCTGGACATATGACATTGTAACAGTAACATAAAGATGATGTACATTTACAAGCGGCCTTATGTACATTTCCCAATGATCTTTTTAAGGCAGAATTGTGACCATATGTGTATAATTAAAATCCTTTTTAATTCTTTGCCTATGGAAATATTTTGGAAAAAGCTTACTTTGTATATTCAGTTTCTGAAAGATAAAGGAAGTGCTTTGTATGTTGTTGAAGTAAGTATTTTGTGTAAAACATTCATTTTGATGGCAAAACCTAAAGTTTTGATCAACAAGATATGTTGAATGCAACGTCTTGAGCATTGATCAAATACCAGGCTGTTGTGATAGGGCTCTGATGACGAGGAGAACTAGTAGCGGTATAAGCTTGTGTAAGGGATTCTGTCATGTTACTGTTTATATCCGATTTACATTAAGTCTTTTTAAGGCATACATCATAAAAGCTCCTCTCTTTCTTTTATTGTAGTGTTAACTCCTTAACAGAGAGGCAAATGGGCAGTTTTTTTTCTGGCCTACCTTAATTCCCGAATCAGTCATTTACTAGCTGCACACGGATGTCATAGGCCTGATTATTTTTAATAAGCACAATTCTAAATGCCAAATGTTACTTGCATGGCAGTTCACAAAACTCCTCTCCATAGAGGTACGAGCCCTGTGATCGGAACAAGAGATTTCCCGTAGTCACACATAAGATGACTTTTGAGGCACTTTCTTGGAAATGTTAATTCTTCTCAGTATTTTTATCCTGTGTAGAAGTGCTGTATGTTATTAATCCACAAAGCTGGCATTATTTTCAGTGTGTAATATATTAAATTGGACTCTTGGATGTCCAAGGAAGTGATAATGTCCCAGTAATACACATGCCATGGTTGGATTAAACAGTCCTATAACTTAACCATCCTTTGTGCTCTCAGTACTTTGAACATAATCTTCCACTCACTCTTCTAAAATCATTCTGCACAAATGATGTACAGGAACATAAAATCACTGTTTTTTTCCTTCCAACTATTTTAGGGTTTGGGTAGAACCACTAGACTTTTTGCTCAAGTATCGCTTTTTGATATAGATTGTTTATGGACCAGTTTGATTAGGTTTGACTCCAGGTGACTAATATTGACTAATGTAATGTTCACATGTATATACTGTAAAAGAAAGAAAAAAAAAAAAAGAAAATGTGTGAATAACACTGTGTGAAATGTATCTGGTCTTGTGTTTTTTCCTGTAGGAAACCTTTCTTCATGTTCTYGGTTAGGTCTCACGGCTTTGGTGCTGCCTTGGGGAGCTCGGCTTTGCAAAGACACGGGTTTCTGCTTCACTGTTCAGGTGAGGAGCAGATGATTGTTTAGGAGCCTTGGATTAGGTCACTTAGGCTTCCAGAGGCCATTCCTGAACTGTGCAGCCTTCATATCTGGCCTACTAGGAATGCCTGCGAGGTGGTGGTGAAGGCTTYAGCTTCATCATCATCTTGTATATGGCTGGGACCACAGTGGGTGCCTGGGTGTTTGGGACCAGCACTGCGGGCTGCCCCGGCCAGCGCGGCATCCGCTGGGYGTTCTCTTACCGACCAGGGCTTCTGAAAGGCAAACTTTTAGCTTTGAGGTGCAGGGAGAAGTGGTTTCAAACAGCAGCCAGGGTGGGCTGCCAGTGCTCAGGCAACCCAGCTCTGCTGCCAACAGACGGAGCTGCAGCAGTTTTACCTCTCTTGCTGCCTGCTAGATTCACTGATAATCTTTTCATCAGACAGATGGGAAAACTGAAGTTTCTGGTGGCAGAAATGAGATGTTTTACCATGCTGAGGTTGAGGCTAGTCATTCTTTCCCTTGCCCTCTGCTCTAAGAAACACCTTTTGGAGAGCTGCTTCTGATGTGTTGTACAGTACCCTGGTAAGTGAGCTGATCTCTTCATCAGTTTTGTTCTAACAGGACATCTATGTTCATCTACAGCTAATTAGGGAAATGGGTAAACGGAGGAATAAAGATGAGAGGAAGACTTGCAAAGGCATTTGAGGATGCAGGAGCAGCACATTAAAATCACAGATCACATTCAATTCATGCATGTGGGGAGAAAACTCAGTCCTCTGTAGAAAGGTAACGTGCTACTGAGAGCTCAGTTTAGAGCCCCATATTTAAATACTTCTTGAGAGCATCATGTTCACCATGCAACCTGAGAGCAGCAGATAGTGCCTTGTACCCGTGTTCAGTAGATTTTCATCTCTTGAAGACACTTGCTACTTGAGGAAAGAAAGGATAACCAAATTTACCAGCRCACTGAAAATGTTCTTCTGCATCTGCGCTTACTGTAACTTGCACTGTCTCCCAGTGCTAGTCCCAGCCCACAACAGCCTCCGTCAGGAGCAGGAACATGCAGGAAGGATGGAGCCAGGAGGAAACATCCCCCGTACAGGTTTCTCCAAACTGCTGGTATTCTTCAGCAGACGAGTCCTTCCACCGGCCCCTTCAGACAGAGCCTCTCCACTGGTGTGCTCGCCCTGTGCACAGGAGTTTGCTTCCCTTCAAGCCCACCTCACTCTGTAAGACCACATCCTAACCACAAGAAGCTGGGCGGGTTAATTTTCTGCTGAATTGGGCCTGGGCCTTTAGCTCAACTGGAATGATTCCTTGCACAAGATGCAGCATGACTCTTAGGGCATGCAGGTGGGCAGGACCTGTTCCTTGGATCRTCTCCCAATGCCTTTCTCCCAGACTTAACTGTAAGTAAAGCAGATCTGGAGAGCAGGGCAGCCCCATCGTTAAAGTGTGGAGACTACGTAAGGATTTTTATAGGGCAAGAGAAAAACAGGAGATAGACCTATTCCGAGAAACCTCTCCCATTACTAAGAAAACAAAACACTGCCTTGTCACTAGCATGAGTACTGCAGATGCCAGAGGCCTTCTACCCTTCCTCCTATGTGAACACTACTTACCAGGCCTGAAATACCTTGAAGATATCCAAAGAAGATTCAGGATCACACTGTAGGTGACACAGCTGACCGGCAGCACCCRTAATGGGGAGAAACACCATGGTTTCACCAATGCTACCTGCAGCTGCTGGCTGCAGATCGTAGCCACAGCAGCATCGGTTACTCCTCCACCGCAGGGCAAAGTCACTGTGGAGTGAGGAGCTGACCAAGTCTGATGAGATCCTGATGAGATCCTTCCCTCTCCAGGTCATATTTGTCACCTGCTCCCAAGGCTTCAAGATACAGTCTGCTCCCACTGAGGTGCCTTTCACAGCATGCCAAAAATAGCCTTCCATATGTCACTTCAAGAAGGCCCTCAAAGAAATAAAACTGCTTCCTGAGCGCAAATGCATATTGCAGGGAGTGTTATGGCAAGGGCAACACATAAAGTGGCATGCAGAAAGGCCAGCAAGGGCAGTTACGACAAAAATTACATCCACAGACATATTTTCTTCTTCCCTGAGAGCRAAGTATAAGCACCTATTCCCGGTCCTATCTCAGGAGAAGCAGAAGTTGGAGGCTCTCCTGTTAGGGACGAGCATCTTTCCTTCCTCCTCTGTATAACCCTTTCCCCTTTCTTTGTACTCAGTGAGAGCCAAAATATATCACCAGAAAGTACTCACTGCTCCTACACACAGGATGGTCTGGAAGACCATCTTCTTGCAGATAGTCCAAATACAGTCTTCTCTAGTCCAAAAATGGTCTTCTGGTAGATATAGTCCAAATTCCTCTCTGTTGTGCTCACCTCTGMTGGGTTTTCCTAGGCTATTTCCTATTTCTCAGCCTTATATATAAACTAGCTCTCAGAAATCAACAAGGCAATAGGAGCAAACACTCAGAAAAGGGCCATGGAGGGCTGAAGCTTGGCTGAAGAGCTGAGAATGGACAAACTCAATGCAAGTCACAGAATCAATTCTGTGCATGGAGGGGTGGTGGGAATGGAGCAGAGCTTGAGAGAGCTCCAGGCTAATGACCCTGTTCGGTTGGGACATTTTAAAAGCCTTTTTGTTTGAAAACTCCACAATTCACATGATGTCTCTATTTCCTTGAAATGTCATGTGCCTCATGAGAACACGGGGTTTGACTAGCTGACCCAGTTTGGGAGTCACAGGAACTTGCTTCCTGCTGGGAAAGCAGCTCTGTAGGACATGCCCTAACCTGTGTCCCACCCCATTGGGCATGTGGGGAACCAGAAGGCCCAGAAATCTGACGAGGGCATTAGAGGTCACTCACAGTGCTCTTATGTGATGTGGTGCACAGCTCCCTCTGCCCACTTAAAGAACAGATACAACCCCAGGAGCCCTCCCAAGAGCACTATTCTCCCTTTGCAAGGCCGGTGTGGACACATCCATGTGGACACATGCATGCGGACACGTGCAAAACGCAGCAATAGGCTGTATGGGTTTCCTGGGGATGGGAGCAGAAAAAGCTTTTATTACAAAATAGGAAGGGATAAGAGGTGAAGCGAAACACACACACTTCCCCTACCAACCTCAAACTCAGCCTTTGTTCTAGGCCTCCCTGCAGACTACAGCTAACCCTAGAATCACCTAAAAATCAATCACACAATGAAGGAGAACAAAATGAAGTGATTAAACCACCTGCTTGCCCTGATGGAGGTGGTGCTACCCAGTGTTCGGCAGCTCAGGCCAGGCAGGGTGCACACACGCCTGCCTTGAGCCCTAGGCAAACCCCAGCTTATGCAGATCAGCACCGCTTAAAGCTGCCCCACAGCCCAGCGGTGCTGCAGCCCTTGCCCGCCTCCTTTCTCCCAGTTCCTCCTTCCTTCTGGTGCCCCTTTCCCAGCTCTCCTCCCTCTTGCCCTGTTCCCTGTGACCACCAGGGCTGAAGTTCCCAGGATGAGTCACAGGTGAGCACAGCGTTGCTGCCAGGCCGGCCGCTTGCTCCGCTGCGGTGGCCCTGGCAGCAGCCCGTGGACACGGACCTGTTATCCCGCCCCATGGCCCTACGGGAGGGGAGTGGGATCACGCCAGGATCCAGGCAAAGGTGTTCTCCTCAGGAATGTGTGAGAAGGTCCGGGCTGAAGGAAGAGACAGGATGGGTGGGGAATCAATGGATGAATCAACACCATGACGGGCAAGGACTGGGAGACAGTCACACTGCCTGGGGGGATACAGCAGTGGAGTGACTGAGCGCAGGAGCTGAGACAGCCAATACCTGCCTAAGTGGCCTCCAGATGCTAAATGAAGTAGGATAATTGCAGCAAGATACATCCTTTGGGTTAATCAAGAAGAAAGCCTGTGTATTACGTCATATTGAACTCTTGGGATAGTTGTGATAAGTGGTGGGCGCAAATGATAAAACACTAAGTTAGACYAAGAGCAGCATTCCTCAGAGTTCAGCAGCGAGTCCAGGATCCAGATCACATCAAATAGCTGGAAAAAAACCCAAAGCTGTATTTTCCACAACAATACAAATATTACATCTGTTCTAGTTGCTGAAATTGAACTAAAACTTCTGATGCTTGCTCTCCTAACTGCTCTCCTCTAGCATCTGCTCTTCCACAACCACAGCATTTTTGCATACGTAGGAGTATTAAACCTGCTTTGGCAGAATTCCTGTAACTATACGTGCAGACTCTAATTCCTCACCCAGTCGAGACACCCGGCCCAAGTTGTGTAAAAGCAACAGCAGGAACGCGTACAGCTACCGCGTTTCTGAGACTGTGTGCCGAGTGCTTCGATATTTTAGTTGAAGGTCTTGAAGGCTATCCTTCGTTTGCAACTCTTTAACCAGCAATACAGGGCAGATTAATACAAATTCTGGTAGCTAATTTCTACAGTATTTTGTGTATTTTGTATATTGGAATGACAGAGAGAGAGTGGCAGTGCATCTCAAAGGAAGAACATMATTACTAGAAGTTTTACGGAAGTTATTCCAGCATCCAGGAGCCCCTGTCACGAACCTGGGCAGTATCTCATTTGGCCTGATGCCCCCATCTCTCCTAGGCAAATAATGTATCTCTGCAGCACTGCAAGAACCAGTTCTGTATATTCATTCTGTAACATAGTCATCAGGGCACTAAACAGGCGCTGAAAATCACAGTCCCTATTTATAGGACAGCAGGCAGCGATGAGGCATTCAGGTTCTCACCCACAGCCAGAGGGACTGCACCTCAGGAACCCAACCTGTGCATCTTGGTCTCATCATTTCCCCTGCGGAGATGCAGAAAAAAGCCTCTGTCTCTTGCAGGCCCACAGGATAAGCAGAAATACCCACATGAAGAACCAGGCTGGTGGCTAGATAGAGAACCAGTAAATACTGCTTTACCTAGGCAGTGGGTGGCACAGAAACAGTGCACCTCAAACACCCCATGCCCATCTAATGTCCCCATCCCTCTTTCCCTTCTCTGAAGCCCCCCAACAGCAGCAGCCTCTGCCCTGTAAGCTCTGTGATACCCTTTTCTCTAGCCTTATTTTCATGCTAAGGTAAACCTCACTCTGTGCTCAAGTGCCTGAGGATCACAAAGATTTAGGGATCTTGCACTGCAAAACACTGTTAGTCACTACTGGTGAGTTGTCCCGAGCTAACCACACAGGTAGGTGAATCACAGAAATACAGATGAGACTAAAGAGACTCCCTGGGCAAGTAAGWGAAAAAAAAAAATAAAGTAAGCAAATGCTTGAGAAATACCTGCCTAGCCCACAAGCCCTGAGAATAGCTGAATAGTGAAAGCACCAGTCAGTAATAGAGCAAAAGGCCTCATTAAGAGAGGGAGAGCGGGTCTTTTCTYGCGGGCAACACCCATGTAACTTCAGCCAAATCTCACAAAGGCTAATGGGAACCCCCTCCACAGACTTTTATGTGCCAGTGCCTGAAATCCAGTTCTGASGCTCTCTGTAATGAGCCTGTAGGATGCTGCAAGATTCCTACATGCAGCATCAAAGAAATGCAGCTGTTTCCATCACAGCTGTTTATGAAAGCCATCACAAAAGATGCATGCAACTGCCATCTGAGCTTGTGCCAAAGGAAGCTCTACTAAATTAGATTGAGAAATATTTGGTTAGTGGCATAGACATATTTATATATAGTTTTCAGTGTCCACCCAGAATTTCTCATTTGCAGGACACAGGGAATGGGAATAGGAGAGAAGAAAAGAAGTCACTGAGTCCTTGGAGAGGCTGTTGACTTGGTTCAGTCATAACTATATTGCTGGCACTGCAAGTGAGCTGACACTTGGGCCATTCAAGGGCCACTGAACGTTTCATTGTTTAAGTTGAAGAAAACTAATTTTTCTTTTTGCAATAAGGCTTATTCGTATCCAAATAAGCAAGTTCATTCCTTCTTTCAGTGTATTACATGCGGGAGAAGAAAGGAGTGCAGAAGAGTCATCCCCTTAAGCTATGTTCACACTCAAAGCCTTGGGGTGAGCTGAGGAGGAGCCTCTTTTGGTCTCTCACTTCCTGGGAGTGAAAGTCAGGATGCAGGTGCRATTGTTCAGAGATATCTGACTCACTGCAAAGAAGGCTGGACAGAACAAGCAGAATCAGATATCACTATGAAAGCATCCTGGGTGGGTTCAGGTGATCCTGCTATAAATCACTGCCTGCATCTGAAAGGGTCAAACCCAGTTATTTCCACATCAGTGCAAAAGGAAATCCAAAACAAACTGCACAAGACTTACCCAAGGCATCAGAGGAGAGCGGAAGAGAGTTACATGTATTTCATACCACCACCCTGAACAAARAGCAACAATCTTGGGAATTAGGGATCACAGTGACTGGGCTCCTGGAAGATGAGCCAGCAGGATGACTTGATGYCAAATACTGCACACTGCCAAACGTGTTAATAACACCTGGTTGAGGGGCCAGGCTTCATCCTATGCAGACTTGTTCTTTCTCTCAGTATAGATTTAAGGAATGGGTCGACTGCTCTGTTGTTGTCACATGGAGTTGGGAAGAGAAGGATGTGATATGAGGCCAGTTTCTGGAGCAGGCCCCTCTCTGAAAGTATTATTCCTTYTAAATCTTACTTTCTAGTAACTTCCCCATGGGTCTGAGAAGACTCTTTCACCCCTCTGTTCAGTTCAGCAGGTCCAAGACTTGTGCTAAAGGCCTCAGCTACACTGCACAGCTAAGAGAAATGTAACACACAATGACCTGTGGGTTTCCAATTCTTATATCCCAGTTCAGTCAACTGAGCTACTGAATAGGGRAAAAAAAACAAAATTWAAAAAAAATAAAACAGAGATGGGGTTATCTCTGGCATAAAAGCTACAATTAAAAAATATGCAGATCAGCAACAGGGAAGTGAATTACCTCAAAGCAACCAGAATGGCACCTATTAGTGGTGAGCTCTCTGACATTTCTACTAGCCCAAGAGGCTGACAACACCATGTATGTTTGAGGCGATGTCAGTTTTTGTGTATGCTCTTAATTTCTCCCTGTGTATTAGGGAGTATACTGACCTCTCTCATCCCAAGGTTTTAGGCTACAACATCCTCAGGCAAGCTTGTTTACAGGTCAAATCACTGTGGCCTTCCATGAGAATCTGTCCTGCTTGATTCCATGGGTCCAATTTGGCCCTGGTTTAGCGACTTGGAATACAAGCAGCTTGCTTCAAACCCAGCCCCATCTGGTCACACTCTGTTATTAAACCATCTAAGGATAGATGGCAACAGACTTCAACAGAGCAGGCAGTCATCTGCTCTGCAGGCTYGACCGCTGCTGGTGGACAAATGCAAGGAGGCAACACATGGGAACTGTGGTTATAACCCTACCGTGGGCAGGTCCCACACCTGAAAATCCAGACAGACAGCTTCTCCTACTGCCTGATACCCACATACATTAGGGCAAGAGGGATGGCGACTTCTGCTGCAGAAGGCAAAGAAGAATGGTGGCAACTGCCCAAAAGCAACAGTCGCCATCCCTGTTCCCCTCTTCCCTCTGGTGGCTGCAGAAGCAGCAGGCTGCATTCCTCGCTCAGCTGCCTTTTCCCCCTTCCCATGGCAGGACACAGTTCAAACCAGCCCCTTATCCCCAGGGAGGCCGAGTTCAATTGGGCTACACGGCTGGAAGCCCTTGATCCAATTCCGGGAAATCCCCACAGCTCCACTGTACTGGGCAGAGACAACCAACTCGCATCATCCCCCAAGCTCCAGGCTGCCAAGAAACTCCTTTCCATGCAAGTCTCATCTGGCTTTTCAGCATGGAGCTCTTTTGACAGAAACCACAATACTTACCATGCTTCAATGATCAAGCAGAGGGCACAGGAATGTCACTGGAAACACTTGGCTTCCAAACACGCCATTGTTCTTCCATTTACCCCATTCACAAATCCTGACCAGACCCTCCCCATCAAGCCTTAAATGTTTTCTAGCAAATCCAGCAAGAAGCACCACAGAGCTATTTGATCTACCACTTCCCTGAACACACACACACAAATGCGCACGCACAGTTGCATGAAATCCATATGTTACAAAATTCGACCAATGCCTCGCCACGGCTCCCAGGAATACCCCTCATGGAGATGTTTCTCCTCTCTTCCATTGGACTCAACTCRGTCAAAACAGCCACAACCATTCCTAAATGAGCCCCTCTCTCTGGCTGCTGCTAGCTCCAGCCCATGTGGTTCCTCACACAGAGGAAGGTCATCCCCAAGYCCCCAGGGATGCTCAGGCACTGCACAGAGGTCACTGTGGTGGCCAGAAGAGATGAAGGATGCTCGGCAGGTGCCCAAGCGCCCTAATAACTTTTATTTCCCCCCTGTTCTGCAGGCCTGATGCGTTGCTTCACAGGGCCACGGGCACCAGCAGCCATCTTGGCTGAGGGCTGTGGGCCACCCCAGGGGCCATCTTGTGTCCCGGGCCCTCCAGGAGCCATCTAGTGCCCTGCAGCGCCGCGGGGCAGAACATGGTGATGGCAGCAGCGGGTGCTCTGCTCTCGCTGTAGGGATGCAGCATGACCGGAGCCACTCCTGCCGAGCCTGCACGAGTAATCCAAGAGAGAGGGAGAGAAAGGAAGTTAATGAAAGACACGTGATGAAATCATGAGAGTTTTAGCCACATCGAATATCCAATTAGGGCTATTAAGCCTTCGGGCTAGAGCTGCAGAGATGGTGCTTCATTCTTACAGAGGTCAGTACTCCCCCAGACAAAAAACAGACATGGAGCCTCATGAGTGCCCGGGAATCCCAGATTCTTCCTCTTTTTGGGCTTACCTCCCCTGGGAACAGCATCTTGTTGGCTCTGGTGGCCTGTCCCTGGCCACCCCGAGCTAGCCCACAGTGTGCCATGAGCACCCCATCTGCTCCCCTCAACATGCACTCCCCCAACTTTCCCASCCAGTATTGTAACCGATTCTTTAAAAATTGGCATTACTTTTGAAGCCCGTGCACAGCTTCGGATGCATTGTTTAATTGTTTATAGGCAGCATTTCAACATGCTCTGGCATCCGAAAAAAAAAAAAAAATCAGCTAAATTGACTGGGACCAAACAGGAACTGCAGCCTTGGCTGTGGAAATAGGGTAATAAAATTCAGCCCGTGGTAAATTTTTGCAGGATTGTTGCCTGCTTTGTTTTCACTATCTACAGCAGGAGGGGCAAAGAACAAGGAGCGCACAACTACTGAAGCGGTGTGGGAGCACATGGAAGCTTTTTCTCTCAAMATAGTTAGCAAGGAGCCTCTTTTAACACAGCTGTTTTGTCTAGCTGTCCGTTTCATCACACGCTTTAGGAAGCGGGTTCTTTGAGTGGGGTTTTAGAGAACGGTTTTGAGCAGCAGCTCCAAATCCAATGTGAGGAGAACACAGGGAGAGCACGTGCCGGGCCAGCCCGGGACACCAGCCGGGCAGCACAGTGGCTCTGCTGCGAGCAGACCTCCCTTCCCCACACAGCAACACAAGCTCCATCCTTCATTTTCTTTTTTAACTCCTTTCAGCAGAGGAGACCCTGTTGACCACGAGCACGGAGCCGCCGCACACAACCACCCCGTGCCCGGGCCAAGGGGGGAAAAGGCAGTGCGGCCCCACGAGCCTCCCACCCCGCGAGGGGAAGGGAGGGCGTTTAAAACCGCTATTATTTTTAGCGTGGAGGAAGGAAGAAAGGAGGAAATCTGGGAATGCGATGACCGCGGGGGGGGGGGGCGGCGGCGCAGGTAGCGCGGCGGCAGGAAGCGGGGGCGGGCGGCGGAGCGGCGCGGAGCAGAGGAGGGGAAACGGGGAAGGGAAGAGAAGGGAAGGGAAGGGAGGCGGGGCCGGGGCCGGCCGTAGGTGAAGGTTGTTGCAGTGTGTTCATTAAAAGACAGAGTTCAACTCCTCGCCGCTGCAGAGCGCTGCTGGGAGGCTGGTTTGGCGGCTAGCGAAGAGGGGGAAAAAAAGAAAAAAAAAACATAAAAAAAGAAACAAAAATAAAATTGGAGGAAGAGAAACTGCATATATTCTAAATAACTAAATAAAGCAAAGGGAGAGGAAGGAGACGGCACGGGCAGGCGAAGGCRGTGGAAGAAGAAGGGCAGGCTCGGCAGCGCGGCGAGCAGCGAGGATGATACGCGCCGTGGCCGTGGCGCTGGTGGCCCTGTGCTTCCAGGCGGCCGTCGCGGTGAGGCTGCGGGCGCGGGCGGGCGCGCACGTGGGGCGGGCGC
>NW_020455632.1:3698594-3777389 GCF_003342845.1 Nothoprocta perdicaria
AAGGGAGCTCGGGAAGCGGGCCGGTCCGCAGCCTCCATTGTGCCCAGGGAGCCGCTGCCCGTGCAGGGTATGCCCGGATGTTTTAGACTTCTGCCCGCTAAATAAAAAGATCTGGGTGGCCACTGCTCATGACTGCGTTTGCTTCCCTGGTGTGTCTGCTTTCCATGCGCCTCGTGTAAAAAGGAGCCCCACACGCCCACAGCCGAAGCATCCTGCCCGGCTGGGCAGCCYGGGCCCTGGCTCGATTCGCTTTCCCCTCTTTCCTCCTCTGCTCTCTTTAGTTYAGCCTGCACCTTCTGAACGTGGCTAATAAGGTGGCATTTGGGGCTTCTCAAGAGCCTTTGAGGAGCCGCTTTCCCGGGGAGTTGCAGAGAGGCTCCGTAGGGCTGGGGCTTCGGAGAGCTCTGCTTCCGAGCAGCAGCAGCCGCCAGATGTCATCCATGAACAGAGGATGCCGCTCCCGCCGCTCCCTCCCCGTCTGCTCTGCCCGCCGAGCGCCTCTGCACGGAGACCGGGCGCTTCACACGTGCGAAAGCGCTTGCTTGGTGCTCGGGCTGTGCGCTCAGGGCCTGGCCTCGCTTTGGGTCCCTTTGCGCAGGGTTAGGACGAGAGTCCTGCGTTCGCCTTGTTAGGAGCACGAAGCCCAGCCTGCGGTGCCRTCTGGCCTGTCGGAGGGCGCTTCCCACTTCCCCTGCGCGTGCCRGGCTTCTGTGCGCTGCTTGGGGAGACTTCTGCCCTTTGGAGGAGTTAGAGTGCAACATGAGGCTTCACTTAGGCAGCAGCAGCATCAAATTCAAAACAGGCATCTATTCTTTCTGAAAGGGAATGATGGATCTGAAAATTGTGAGGGGTAAATTGTAGCAATTGCTGGGTAAGGAGTGACAGAACAAAGCATACAGGAGGACATAAGCTCAAAATACCTCTAATTTTGCTGAACCATTGAGTATGTGAACTCTGTCTCTAGAGCTGGTGATATCCCCTTCGGTATATATATTCACGTGACAGTGAGTAGTTAGCCCATGAGATGGCTAAAAATGACAGGCATGTGAGTGTAAGCAGTCCTGCTTTATGGGAAAAGAGTTCTGCTCATCACTTGTGATTCTGAAGATACGAGGCTTTCCACTGAAAAATAAAATGTGCAGTTCGACTGCACCCTCTGTAGTGCATTTGGATGAAATTCTCTCCCCGAGATAAATGTTTCTTGCTAGAGATGAAGTGAATGCTGAGCTGAAATTTTCTCCTGTGTAAGAGACATGCAGACCTGGATGACATGTAGATCCTGGGGAGTCCTGGGAGAGCGCATGGAATAGCAGAAGTCCTTGAGGCTCTCAGTGGTGACTCAGTGCTGAGGCTGCTTCCCTTCCATGGATCACGTGGCCTGTTTTCCCATGTTGAAATGTCAATGACACAGACTAAGCTCCTTTTCCTACCAGACTGGAGTAATTCTGCATTTATATGAAGTGGCAGAAGAAATGAGCTCTGGACACAGAAAGCAAAACGGTGTTTCAGTCCTCTGCGTGTGCAAGACCAGACCTAGGGGCATTGGTGAGGTTGTACTTGACTCTTGGTGGTCTGACTAATGGAAAGTGTATCACTGCCCCTTGCCCATCACTTGACTCTCAGGCTGTACTTGGTTCCTGATGGTCTAAATATTGGCAAGTGCGTCATTGCCTCTTGAACATCTCTTGACCCATGGCAGTTGATGCATAACTTAATTTGTCTATTTATGTTGTCATAGAAGTAAAGAACAGGAACAAGAAAGTGGCCAAGCAATGTCAGTTTTCTTTCCAACTAGTCTTACCTGCAAGAATCATTAAAGCGATGTGTTCAAGACATCACTTTATTGCTTAAAACATCTTGTATGAAAGTAATTGCCCTTCTTGAAATGACGGGAACAGGAGTAGGGACTTGAAAGGTGTGCAGAAGGGATGTTTGCTTTTCCAGCTKCAGTCTGGAGCCCTGATTCTGGGGCGCTTGAGGTTTGATGGTAGCAGTGGGACAAATGTGGCAGCATCTCTCTGCCCAGCTTGGGAACCCAGGAGGAAGCTTGCGGTCACTGAACTCCATAATATGGTGGTTGTTTCTCAGCATGGACTGTACCCTGCTCTTAAGTTCTTTATCAAAACAGCAGGATTACTCTCCTGTATGTAAAAGTAGCACTGGCTTTATTGGGCACTCATGTTTTCTGCCTTGAAGTCAGAAGGCTGATATGTCTTAATGGCTTATCATGGTTATACCGTTAAATGAAAAATTCTGCAAACTGAGGCGCAGTATATGCCTGGTGTGAAGCTAAGTGAACCAAAATACATAGGCCAATTGCAGGAGGGCAGTGGACCATCCAGCCTGTATTTTGAGGAAAACAGGATTTGGATTGTTTTGTCTGGTGAAGAGTGTGCTGGTGGCTAACTCAAGCTCAGGAGGGCAGGCAGAGCCCTACTGCAAAGGTGATGTCATGCCTATCTGAATGTAAACTAATTAGCAGAAATTAGGTAGTTCAGCTTGCTTATTAAACATGTAGGCAGTGGATAAGGAAGAACCACTTTCTTTTATAGTACATGTCAGCATCACATTATTTTATTTAGCAAGCACTATAAACAGCACTTGCCCATGTGAACGCTCACTTGCTGATAGCTACTTGTCGGTAAAATAGGGAGTCCATCATGTCTGGTCAACTCTGATTAGAGCAGAGACAAATAACTGACATGGTAGCTTACATAAGAGGACTTTGGTGCAGGCTTGYAGTCTTTTATTCCATTTTTTTTTTCAGTTATGGAAGAGCTAGAAGAGCTAGCATCTCTAATAGCAGCACTGTGAAACTTCTGGAAACCAAACAATCTTCTCTAACAACTTGAGACAAGTTGCAGCAAGTGTGAGAAACCTGTAAGCCTTCTAAAATTAAGCTAGTGCACTAACCTGAAAGGTAGGCTGCTGTTTTAGCAGCAAAATTGGTCCATTTTAAGTATGTTTTGCATTTCTAGTGCGTAGATGTCTCCAGGTGGCCTGTACAGCACTTTTGGCCTGACTTTGTTTGATGTGGTTCCTGTGTCCAACTGAACCATCCTAATGTCTGAGAGGGATGATCCGTTTTTTGTGTGTGTGTGTCATCTGGCATCTAGGTATTTGGGATTTTAGTAGTGTCTTTTACAGGAATGGATGGAAGATGGAGCTTCTTGGGAAAGAGAACACAGGACCATTTTCCTGAGGAGCTGCTGTCAATGATAAAACGACAGTCCTTCAGCGTTGTTGCTTCTTAGTATATTCATCCTAGATGCTGTCTTCTCTTCATGAACTCAGAGCTGTTAATGCAGGACTCTTAAGACACCTAGAGCCTGATGGGGTTGCTGAGACACGAAGTGTTTCAGCTGGCACTACAACTCTCAGAACGATGTTAAGACACCTAATGTAGGTGTCTACATGTGTGCCAGTGCCCAAGTTCTCATTATAATCATGGAGATATAATTAGGAAAGCTAAAGATAGCAATTATCTGACCAGCTCCTGTGTGTCTTCTTTAAGGCGAGTTGATATGTCCAGGCTCTGACTACATCTATTTTTACTCTTAAGGGGAGTGTCTSTACGTTCATTTAAGGTTTTAGCCTGAGAGCAATTTAGCTTGAAATGATAGCCCTTTTTATTGTGTGGAACTTTTTAGTAACTCTCTCCAGAAGTGAACAAACTAAACAGTTCCTCTTTCTGTGCCAAGAGCACTAGCTAAGCAGTGGGAAATGCCAACTTTCATCTAGAAGTCTCCTAGTGTATTTGGATCACTGCTTCCAAACAATACCATAACCTTGCTGCGCTAAAGGCTGTACCGGAGAGAATAGTTGGGTATCAGCAATCTAAATGGAGAAATCTGAGCAGAAACACACACACACACACACACACACACACACACACATATATATATATATATATATATTTTAATCATGACCTGTGCAGACAGGATCAGAGTATTTCAGTATTTAAAGACATTGCTTACTTGGAGATTAAAAGTGAGACATCCTTATTCCTCCCTAGACTTTGAATCAGGCAGTGGACTTGAGAAGTGGAAGTTGTTTTGACCAAYGTTGAACGTTGTGACGTTTCTTATAGGTTGCTTTCTCTCCTCAGTTTAGAAGATGACCTAAATGCAAAGGTCAGGGAGGCTCATCTCCTTTTCATGCTAAGTGTYAGTTTTGTTAACAGGCACCTAAGTTAGCGTTGACTCGTATACTTCATTTGAACTGCTGCTCTTCTAACTGCTGCTCTTCTAAGCTGTTGGTGTGCCACAGCAACGAGCATTACCTGGTTTGTCTGGAAACCTGTCGTAGTACACTTTCTACTGTGGAGATGCCAGTGGAAAAGTTGAGGTGAAGCTTCTTGGTGCAGAAAGGTGAGATAACATTTGGACCTCCTACAAGCGACTCTTGTGGAGCAACATCTGTTAAGGCAGTGGTTTCCCAACCGCTCAGTTTCTCAAGCAGTCCTTGGCTTCAGTTGACGTTCTGGGTCTTGTGGAACCGGCATGGGTCCAGCAGAATCTGTTAGCTTCGGCTCCTTGCCATGCTTGCCTATAATGTTTGTATCTCGCTGCTGAGACCTGTCTCACCAGTGAGGCCAGCTTCGCTGGATGGGAATCAGTGCGTTAATGGGATTTGGATGGAGGTGGTAACAGAACTTCCTGTTGAGTCACTGGAGCTGCAGTTACAACCGAGTCATGGAGATGTTGTAACTCATGGCTTTCCCTGTTAGGCTCCTGGTTTGAAACTTTTTTTGGGGTATTGATGAGCTGAAAAGCTCTTGATAATTCATATAGACATCTGGTTGTCGTGCTGTCTGGTGGTACCATTTTCTCTGTAGCTCCTATTAGTGTTCACTCGCTCAGCTTCAGAGTATTTAGGCTTTTCCTCGTGACTGGGAGCTCTTCAGGATTGCTTTTGACAGACTGACTCCTGGCTAGACTGAATTGTACAAAAGGAATAGGGTTAATTATGTCTTTTTTTTTTTTTTTTAACTGCCTGCCAACCAACTTTAAATACTTCAGCCAATGTTGTCTTTCATGGAGGCTTTGTCCTCTTGTCTTGCTCCATCCTGTAACTTTAGGACCAACTGAAGCAAACAGTTGTGTGTGCACACATGAAGAACAGAGTTTGTGTTTGTGCCTTCTTAGTTTGTTATGATGTGATGGCAATATGCAGTATGCCTGTTATGGAAACACATGCTGATAGTCTCGGTTTTGGTTGTAGGCAGCCCAAGCACATGGTTCTGCAAAGAACTGCCCGGCTCGTGCAGCAGCTTCTGGGTGCCCCGGCTCCGTCACACAAGCGGACACAAGTCGCAGCTCGGGAATCGGTTGCTCTTTTGTCTGCTTTTGCCACGTGACGGAGCTTATGGCCCCTTAAATGGGAGGAAACTTGAACTCCAGTCAAGTTTTAAGGAGGGGATGCCAAACGCTTTCAGGGCGGCACTGCAGACCCTGACTGTCCCGCACTGAACACAGGAAAACTCTTCTAATTAGTTTCTAATGTTCATGGCAGCACACATCCTCACAGAGGCAGGCAGCAGCTCCCRCCGGCTCCGTGCAGCCAGGGATTACTGGAAAAGCAGGCTGTACATTGAGACCAGCGGTGGGCAGGGGAGAGCGGAGCCCGTCTACCATGTGGGGATCGAGCAGTGATTAGAGTAACAGTTTCCAGATGGGAGCTGCTGTGGGGCTGTGTGGCGGTGCTCCTGCTGCGGCTGTCTAGGTGAGGAGCCTTGCGTGCTCCCTGGGCACTGGAGCTGGCAGCCACACTGCTGCAGGAGGAAGCTGCCTGCCTCTTTCCTATCCCGAAACACAAACCTATCCGCACTGAAAACTTCTGCAGCAAGTGACGTAGGGGTGAAACAGGACRCGCGTCTTGTTGACCAGTTCATTGTGGCCTTTTTGTAGTCTCAGAATTGCTCGGTGGACAGCAACCTTTGCCTGTAAGGTAAAACCAAAGTCAGCAATAGATCTGTAATTACAGATTGACAGAATGGTTGAGGTTGGAAGGAACCTCTGGAGATCATCAAGTCCAAACCCCTGCTCCAGCAGGGACACCCAGAGCATGAGGCACAGGGTGGCATCCAGGCAGGTATTCATGTAATTCATTGAGAACCAGCAAGATATGGCTCTGAAATGTCTCACTTGTGTACCTTTTAAAATCAAGATAGTATAGGCCCAAAGCAGATACTTTGTGGCTTAATGTATTCTTTGGGACCAGCGGAGTGGATGAATGTGTAGAGACCTCCCTGTCTGGGTGTGGGTTTGGAGGCTGGTGCCATGCATTCCTGCACGGGCACAACCGCAGGACCTCGGCATCTGCCAGGGTGTCAGGCTGGGCTGAGAGTGGCTCAGGGGCAGAGAAGACCCATTGCCCTGTTCAGCAGCTAGATCAAGCAGGTAATGCTTATGTAGTGACAGAGCCCGGAACTGTGCTCCTCAAAAAGCTGAGAGGAGGTAASAGAAGTAAAAGCCCAAACCAGAGGAACCACCAAGCTTGCCTGAATTCATGCCTGACACAAATACTAATAATATACACGACATTTTTCCTYCCCACTTTGTGCTTCTGAAACTGTGATAGACTCGCGCTGGCAGATTTGATGGCCAAATGAGATTTGTCCACCTCACCAGCTCCAACAGGGTGTAAATGGCACCTACGTGCAGTAGAAAAGTGGCTTGCACCGAAACTTGCCGAACAGCCTGCAGCCAGACAGCTTTGACTTCTAAATCTCCTTTCTGTCCTAATGGAGGAATCATCTAGATCGTGACTACTTTCCCATCAGTGAACAAAGCACGGAACAAAAGAGGCTGACTCTGGCATGTCTGGGCAGTGGCAAAGGAGTGCTCTGCTATCGTGCTCTTGCATCAACTGACTCATGGCCTGCAACAGGAAAGCTGCTCGCTTAATCCTCCAGGAGCATCACCTCTGCTCTGAAGAGTGTTGGAAGAACCGGTTAAAAGAGGCTCGTTCTGCAGCCCGTGGTCACACCAGGATGTGAGCTCCTTGCTGCAGAAGCTTGGAGATGTGATCCTGAATAATTGATATTACTATTGTAACTGAAAAGCTGCTAAATGCACAGTCTGCTCCCTGCTCCCCAGTGGGCAGCCAAAGAGAATGAAAGGATCTAAGGACTCGCTATTATACCTATTCCAGTAAGTACAACAGGCTGGGGACTGTTCTGTCCTGAGGCCAAATGAAATGTCACAGGGTCACAACCATACAACAGATCTCATTGTCTTATCCCTTAATGCCCTCCTGTCTTCTGACATTCCCCATCCTCGCCAGCTTCTGCATCCAGATTGTCTGCTGGAGAATCTTTCCATGCATTATTTGCAGGCTTACTGGTTGGAAAGACCTGGAACTGTGCTGGGGGTCATTGTGACAGTTTGGCCATTTGGATGACCGTTTTCCAGTGCCCTGTCCTGTTCCCTGATACTGTTTTTAGTTTACTAGTATGGATGTAGCCAGTGGGTCTCTGGCACCAGGCCCGGAATATTATGAAACTGTAAAGACTGCATCATCCAGTAAATGAAAGTGAAGGCTTGAAGTAGGAGAGTGACTCCCCCTGAAAATGGAACATTTGGGCCTATTGTAGGCTTCAGAAGGACAACCAAGTACAGTTGCATTGAAATCAGCTGAGGCCTCTGGGGTTACCCTACAAGCTTGGAACTGCAAAGCATTCTGTTTAGTACTTATGGTGCTGGTGAATGCCAGTGATTCTGCCTGTGCTTGGCACAGTTTTAGTACYAGCCCATAAGTTGATGATTATTCAGTGCTTTATACTCTGCTTTCTCTAGAGGTCTGTTTGCTGACTAGAGTTCGTAGTCACTGAATGGACTCGAAAATTAYTTCTGTATGGAATATCTTTAACTCAGTGTGATGTCTGTGCAGGTTTTTTATATATTTTGAGGGAGCACCTAAGGTGTTCTGAAGGTACTCCCACCAGAAACTCCTTTGGTCTAAAAGACACATGGTAGGAGTAACKTGGCACTGAAGTACTTCTAAGTACTGAAGTACAATTGTCTTAATACCTGGTGCTCCATCAACGGTGACTTTAGTGAGGTCTGTTTTTCTTCTCATGATACTCATGTGTAAAATGTAATGATGGCCAAATCACAGCTTGTTATGCCTCACAGTTGCCAAAAAGAGGCTGCAGGAAAGCATCTGGACTTTACAAATGTGATACAACTTCCCCCTGAATTCTAGTTGCCTCAAGTGATTTAGTGACTGCTCTGAAGTTGGGCACCAAGAAAGGGGAACAAGCCATAGAGCCCAAAATGAAGGCAGAACAGGGCTCTGTTCTACAGTGCTAAACAGTTCCACTGAGTGAATCTAGATCAGTCAGTTAGTTTAATCCTCTAGGCATTTAGTCAAGAAATGTGTAATGGTCATATCTGAGAGTAAAGTTATAGGTGACTGGAACACAATTGCAGCAGCAGAGCTATAAAGACTATTTCTGATGGGGAGGGTTTCATTAAATGCTTCAGCTTTGGAATGATACTTCAACACCCTCATGACTCAGTTTAGAAGTACACCAACCAGCTTTACTGTCCAATTTATAGTTAAATTTAGCAACACCTAGTAAGCAAACAAGCGAACTCTCAATCTTATATGCAGGATTACCAACTCCCTGTAAACCTGAACTCAGTGAACACTGGTGTCCCAAGGAGAAGCACAGAGAACTTGATGTCAGTAGTTTTGAAATGGGCAGATCACTTGCTGTGTGTTCCTGTGGTTGTGTGCATGCCTGTTTCTCAACATGAGTTCATGTGGTCTGTGTTCTGCATTGGAGTAATTCAGTGCAGTGTGCAGCCTGTGCCCCAAGATCAGGTGGCAGGCTGTTAATCCCAAAGAGACTAACCRTAACTGAAGCACTTGCATACTGCTTTTCTTTGACATGGCTGTCTGCACTCAGGAGGTGCTATGACTATGTGGAAAAACAGTGATGCTGAAAGTGCATCTTCTGGAAGAGCCTTGGGATGGCACAGACTTTTCCCACCCTGAGATGTGGCTCATGCATCTAATGGAGATGTTTCAGTCCTATTGTGCATGGCTTAGTCATGTCGGTGTGACTGCATCTGTGGGGAAGGATGACTTTTGCATTAAACAATCTACACTTAGTCAATGCTTCTGAGATCCTGTGACTAAACAGAACAGTTGGCATGCCTTGGGGCATAGAGAAAGGCTGAGCTCTTTCTTATCAATGCTGGCTGTAATGCATATTAGGCTTTTTCAAGTGAACTGGAAATGGTGAGGCATAGACATGTACATCCAGCCGTGCTGTGTAAGACCTGCCAAGGTGCAGAAACTGCCCCGTTGGACTGATGACAGAATCCAAAGCTGCCTGCATAGTGGCCAGCACTGGCTGCTGGTTGGGGCTTGCAAGTATTTCCCCAGCAGGCCTGTGGCTGTCTGGTGTGAATCCTGCTGTGCAAGAACAGAGCTTCTTAGTACTGGCTAGAGCTTAGCTCTAAYGAGCGTGCCCAAATCAGAAGGGAGCTGCTGAATGACAACTGCTGGCTCATTTTGCTACTCAAGTCTAACTTGCTTCTATGGCTCCCTCGCAAATAGTCACAGGTTTTATTTTTGTAGCAGACTGGCAAACAGCAGCAGCATCAAGGGATCCAGGTAGTGGAGTGTGAATTGCTCTGCCATCTGGCATGCACATGTGAGATGGAAACTGGGATAATGCCTGCTGGAGCCAGGCAGCTCTTTCTGGATGCTTCCCCTGCACTGATCAATCAGCTCTTTGATGGAGGGGTATCTGAGAAGAGGTGCTGCTGGTGCTGTAACTAAGGAGCTGGACATGGGGTTTATAATCAAATACAGCATTAAATGCCATAGATGCCTGTGACGTACGCATCGAAGTTACAGATTGTTAGAAAAATGTTGTTTCACAAGCATTGGAGACTTCACTGTGTTCCCTCTGGAGACAAATGTGGAGTTTACAAAAGTGGTAAAGAAGGTTGAACCCCGGATTTTTGAGTCTGAAGTCAATTGCCATGGTATGAGAACTCTCTATATATGCTATGAGATGAACTGCAAGCTGATCAGCTAGAAGGCAGAGTTTCAGAGCAGCCAGCTTTATAACTGACAGATGTATCAACCACGGAAGTGTCAGCAAATATAAAGTAACCTTTGTCTTGCACAGGATATACCCTCCCAGAAAACCTTAAGTCTGGGAAGTTTCATTCTAACTTCATATCAGTAATCAGCTGTTTTCTTGCTGTAAAACTATCTCCAGATTCACACAGGCTGAGTAAGTTTACCAACTAGCCTGCTTTGGCTGAAACCTTTGTTTACTGCAGGGCCGAGAGGTCCTCATTCTGCTGAAATACTGTATTAAGTGCTAGGGAGAAAAATTACTGCCAGTAAACCCTTAGCCTGAGGTACTGGGGGGATTCATCTGAAATTTGGATTTTGCTGAACTAGSCTGAGACTGCAAGCAGTTTACTCAAATCAGAAATGCACTAGGTGTGTGACTAGTAGAGGGATTTTTTTTTTTTGTGGCACTCAATAACATCTTACAGCTTGTTCCCTGCTGTATAGGGTGTCTTGCATGAAGTAATTGCTGGAGGTCAGGAGAGGAGGGGAGAAACTCCCAAGATTAGGATGAGAATCCTGCGTCTTCTCCCAGCTATGTGTCTAGATACCAACAGCTATTACACTTGCTCTTGCCCGATAACAGCTCTTGGAGGCAGGAAGTCCTGGCTGCATTTTTGGCTTCCCTTCTTCAGGTGAAGCAGATCGACTCTGTTCCCTACCTGAATGCTGTGTAGTGTGGCTCCTGGATCAGAATTGACTTCTGGGGGCAAATCCGATGAGCTTGGAGCACAGCTGCTAGCTGTGGCATTGCTCCTAGTAGTTTAGCCATCAGATGAAGGCTACCATGGAGCTTGCTTTAAATGGGTAGTCGTTCCAGCAGCTGATTTCAGGGTGGCACATGCCTACAGGAGACAGGCTTCCCTAGGACCAGAGGCAAGCAGATGTTTTCCTGGTGCTGCTGAGAGCCAGCACTGGAAGGATATGTAGGTTGTTGTAGTCTAGAAAAGTGCAGGGTGATTATGAGCATGCCAGTAGCATAATCTTGAACGCTTTGATTCCACAAAATATGCCACACTTTTCTACAGACACATTTTGGATTTCTGACCAGGGACTCCCTGAACTGCTGAAAAGGAAAACTGCGATGCTGAAAAACACAACCTGTTGGTCATGCTCTTGCAAAATCAGAGTGCTTGAGTTGCCTCTCTTGTGTTCACGGTGTTGGTGGCTTGCATTCTTCTCTCTGTGGCAGCAGGAGAAGCAGGGAAGTGCTGAGCCTCTTGAGATGTTGGCACAGAACCTACAGCTGTGAATTATCCAGTCTGAGCTAGAGGCCTTCTGGGATCAGACAGAGCCAAGCGGGAGAAATGGAGATACTAGCTGTTTTACATGTCCCGGGACTTGTGAATACAGCTGGAGTCTGAGTTTGAAGGAAGAGCTGACACACCAAGCGATCTGCCCCACTAGGAGCAGGGTTGCTTCTTAGCATTGTGGGGACCAGCTTCTGCAACCTTTATGTGCTAGCACACACATTTAGGCAGTTTAAGGGTAACACCCTGCAGTACGTTTTTGCACTTGCCAAGAAGTCTTGGAGTCTGCAGCAAGCTTCACTCTAGTGACAGCCTCAGCACTGATTCTGTAAAACAGAGTGAGTGGATGGATGGAGATGGGGCAAGGGAAGGATTTTGCAAGCAGATGCAAGTCAGACTGTTTGCTCATGGCAACAGAGATCAATGTGGGAATGGGATCAAGTGGCTAAGGACAGAGGCTACWGTTGAAGCCCTAAGGTCACTGTGTATATAACTGCTGGAGAGCAATGCTACAAAGTTCAGTCTTCATTTAAGTGCCTGCAGCTGCTGACCATTTGTCTGAGGTGAGTTGCTCAACCTCACCTGCTTGAACCCCATGGCAGGGCCTGCGTGTACTCTGCAGTCACTGTATGTAGCTGTGACCTGGCCGTATCAGAACACGTCTTCGCCAGAGAGCATGTGGCAGTGCTCATGCATAAGGAGGAAGTAGGTCAGGGACCTTAAACTAAGCTCTTGACATTTGTAAGTACTTCCCTTTGCATCAAGAGGGTCAAGTTATCTATGTCGTAGTTGTATGCWTGGGAATTGGTCTCTGGGCTACTGAACTCTTTTATGAAATGCAAACCCATCCAGCAAAGACCGTCTCTGCAGCATACACCCCTCTTCTAACCTTACTTTGCCAGAGATCCCAGAAATGGCAGCCTGCCACTACCTTTGGATGAAGCCAAGCAATTTTCTGTTTGTGCTTTTTTGTTTAAACAAGTAGATAAACTGGCTTTTGGCGCCAGATTTCAGAACCTCTCTGCTTGCTTTGCTACACTAGAAAAGAAGAAATGCTGGTGACTTGGAGTCAGTAGGTTTTAAGAGAAGTTAGTTTTGTCCAGTCTTGGCATACTTGGCTCACTGCTTGACTCTAAAGCTAGCTGAAATCCATTAAAACTAATTCCTCAGAATGAGCCACTTAGCTGTGTGGTCTCGCTGAGCTACGCCTACTTTGCACAACTCTTTAAGATTATCCATTGACTGTGGCTTTCTTGTGCTATCTGAACAAATGAATGACTGAACTAACAAGTATGCTAAAGAGCGGCAGTGAAAGCTCTTTAAACAAAGGCTGCTCTAGCACAAAACCGAACTGACTGCTTCTCATGAGACTAGCTGCAGGGAAAAGAGTTTCTCATTAGGGTGCATCTTCAAAACAGCGGCTGCCTCCAACCTGGGAAACAAAAGGCACCCCACTCCTGCCCATCCTGCAGCAACCCAGGCCTGTCATTGATACAGAGTTAAATTAAGCACTTGTGTGGTGCTGTGTTTGTGGATGGGTTGGCCTGTCACCGAGATTCAACCATTAGCTTGAGCTATGGCTTGACTAGAAATAGCAGGCTGGCATGGTGGAAAGCAGTGCGTAGTAACTACCTGTTAACTGCTTGTCTGATAGAGCCTCCTGATGAGATAGCAGAGCACAGATTCTCTCCCTCCTTCTTTACACTGCCGAAGGACTGATGAGGCGTTTGCTGGAGTTTGCCAGCAGAAYTGGGAGGTAGCTCAGCACCAGGGGGATGCAGGTCATGGATGCTGTGTGCCGAGGCTGCAAGCTTCCCTGGCTGTGGATGGCCCTGCTGGACTCCKGCTGTCCCAGCACTGCTTAGCCCCCTATGCTGAAAGGAGGGAAAGTGCAATGATTGCAGCAAGTTCCCTGTTCAGTACAAAACTACAGTGTCATCAGACCACTGATGATGGGRAAGTTCAGGTAGCCCAAAACACAAGAGATACTACTGTCTTTCTGCAAAAACCTTCCATCCAGCCTTTGCTACTGTGACTGTGCAGCTGTGTCCAGGAAGCCAGGGTGGACTTAAAGTGCTGTTGCCTGCCTTGGAAACAAACCTCATCCATCACCAACACGTTCCTTGCCGAAGAGAACTCTCCCTGAAAGCCCTCTCCTTGCTCCTTTCATGTAAACGTGCGCAGCTCTCYGAGTCAGCCTCTGATTTGCGAGCTGCCTGCAGCCCCAGGGTGCTGGTGCCATTTCCATAATGCAGGGCCTTGGCGGGGAGATCTGCTGCCCCTGTGCTGCTGGGGAGGCGGCGGCGTGTCAGCGTCCTGAGCAGCGGGCCTGCAGTTCGGCATGAAGTGCTTCAGCAGCCCTGGCTGCCGTGCTCTGCCCTCTGCCAAGGTAAACACTTATGCCTTAATGCGCCAAGTGGTGCTGGAGAACTGGTCCTGCTGGAAAATTCTTTGCATGATGGGGTGGGTTTGGGGTTTTAGTCTTTTTTTCTTCTTGTTTTTTATTTTTTTCAACCAGACCAGTTCCCTGATCTGGTTCACCATGAGACTGCACAAAGAGCTGTGCAGGGGATGGTCCATAAAGCCTGAAGGGACACGCTCCTGTGGGAGGAGGCAGGGTGAACAACAGTTTAAAGGCCCCATTGCAGAATGAGAAACCCAGTGTGACGGTGACAAGCCAGTTCATTCTCGGTCTTGGCATGCTGATTGCTGTGTTCCAGCCCTGCTTAATTAAAAAGTTGCCCTGTCACAGTAAGGAGACTATGTAATGTTGATTGGGCAAGAGTGTGGTACATCAGGTAAGACTCAGAAACTATTAGCACTGTAGCTGTTGTGTGCACCAAACAGATATACAGATAGTGCCTTTAGTCCCACATTGTGACATCCATTGCCAGAGAAGAGGCAAACCCACCTGATGTTCTTCTTCTTTGGCCACTGCGTTTTATTTAAAAGATCAGCATATGCTGATCCTAACAGGTGGTGGGTAGAGTTTACAGTTTGATCTGTTCTGCCCGTAGTAGAATAGATCCTAAAAGCACTTGTCCWGTTTTGAGTAGGTGTTGGGTAGGTATTTCACTGCCTGGAAAGCAGAGAGCCCAGAGGTAGCTACTGTGTGATGGGCAGGTGGCTCATGCTTCAAACCAGAACAGCTGCCCTTGTAGCTAGGACCTCTCTCCTTCAAAGATGGCCCCTTTTTGGGGCTTTAGCCAAAAACAGGAAACCTGTAAGAACTGAATTCAACGAGTTCAGCCTGAACTTTCTAGATTCCCTTATCTTACCCCAGACACAAATACAGGCCTGGGGACTGACCTTCCAGAGAGCAGCTCTSCAGAGAGGGACCTGGGTGTCATGGGGGTTACCAAGTTGACCAGGGGGCAGCAGTGTGCCTCTGTGGCTTGCTTAGCCCTGGTGAGGCCACATCTGGAGTATTGTGTCCAGTTCTGGGCTCCCCAGTACAAGAGGGATGTGGAGCTGCTGGAGAGAGTCCAGCGCAGGGCTACSAGGATGATCAGRGGCCTGGAACATCTGCCCTATGAGCAAAGGCTGARAGAGCTGGGYCTGTTCAGCCTGGAGAAGAGGAGGCTGAGGGGSGACCTGATCAGCGTGTATAAATACCTCAAGGGAGGCAGTGAGGAGGAGAGGGCGGCCTCTTTTCAGTGGTGGSCAGKGATAGGACTAGRGGAAACGGCCACAAGCTGAGGCACCAAAAGTTCCACAGGAACTTAAGRAAAMAYTTSTTGAYAGTGAGGGTGACAKAGCCCTGGAACAGGCTGCCCAGAGAGGTTGTAGAGTCTCCTTCTCTGGAGATCTTCAAAACCCRCTTGGACGCAGCCCTGTGCCACGTACTCTAGGTGACCCTGCGTGTGGAGGGGTGTTAGACTAGATGATCTCTAAAGGTCCCTTCCAACCTTATGGATTCTATGATTCTATGATGAAACAGCAGCCAGGTTAACTGGCCTGTCTCCCTTGTCCTGCTTTAATAGTGTTTTCCTTGCTGAGGAAAACAATATCCTTTCCACTTCAACATCTGAAAAAAGAGAATTGTGATGCTTTGAACAGCCTTCAGTGGAAGAGTAGCACGGGATAAAAGTATTGCTTGAGCCTAACCCCTGTTTGTGGGATGTTGTTAGCACAGTTTTTGCAGTTACCTTTCTGCTCTTTAGCCTGTGCTGCTAGTTTTCTGCTTTGGCAGCCAACTGCAGGTAGGTTAGGTAGACATCTACTTCATTAATCTTTTTGGGTGTTCCGTGTTTTTGCTGTTTTGTTTTTTTTTCTCTCTACCCTTCTTTAACCACCTAAGCTGCCTGGAGACCATGGACAGCTGGCACTGGAGTTAATCCATGCCTGGGGTATTAACTGCAGAATATCAAGGTTTAACTAAGCTAACATTTGTCTCAGGAGGCAACTTTTTCTTCCCACACACTAATGCCAATGTTTTGAGGTTACAGACTCATGCCKCTCTGCTTCAGATGGTAATTTTGTTAGTGACTAGCTCTGCTCCTCAATATACAGAAAAAGGTGAACAACAAGCATTTGTTTGGATTTTATGACTCTTCAAATCCCTGTGCAAGTCATTCCAGACACTCTAAAATAGACAGTGAGTGCTTGCATCTTTCTTATCTGTCTTGTTAAACAACGTAGTCACTGCTCTCACGACCCATAATCTTGGAAGAATCTTTCAGGAAGCCCAGGGAGGTGTCACGGGCAGGAATGTTCTTTGCAGCTCATTCTTATTCAGCTGAATAAGAAGGATTTACTACTTGAAGAAATAAATGTGCAAATTTAACAGCATTATTCGGATAATGGAGGATTTCAAGCGTTTTTGACACTGCTGTAATAGGCTGATCACTAACAAGGATTAGTAAGAGTGGGATACAAATCATCCTTAATCTAATTTAGGACTTGTAGCAGCTTGTGGCAAAGCCAGCGGTTTTGCTTACCTCAAAGAGCAGTTTAAAATAAGCTGCTTCCTTTTACATATACCATGACTACAAATTAAAGAAATGTGGTTCCCAGTTTAAGATCCCACCCCACCAGTTTGGGTGGGGTGGGATCAGCTAATAAATCTCCCCTTCATCACAAGACAGTACTTCAGCTGTGTGCTCCAGCAGGCTTGAGCTCCTTGGCAGCTCAATCAAATAAGTACAGAAGAGCTCATATATCAAGACTAGGACCAAGAGGACAAGTAAAGAATGGTTAGAAATGCTGCCTTTTTWAAAAAAAAAAATCCAACTTCTTGAACCAATAATATCACCAAGGAGTTTTAAAAACCTGGCCCGCTCTTGATTTAAACTGAAGATCCCACTAAACAGCTTTCTGGTTATCCTAGCAGAAGTGAATATGTATTGTTCTGTAACAATCCAGTGCTCAGCAAGATCAGAGGGTTTCCCCTGAACAGGCTGCTTTGRCACTTGGGGGAAGGGATCTCCACTGGTTAATAGGGACTGGTCAAAGTATATGGAACATGCTGTTAAAAATGTTACTGTGCAAAGTGACACCAAGTCATAGAGGTTTCCCTGAGCCAGGCAAGTATGTCTTTTTATCAGCTGTGTGAGCTATGGCTTTAACACATAGCTGAAAAGATGTGAGCCTGTTAAATTGTAAAGAATCAGCATGGCAAGGATCCAGTATCAAAAATGAAAGCTTTTTGACTAGAATATATGAGATGCCATTAGGTTTCTGACAAAGATAATCCTTCAGAGCATCCATACCTGAACTTCAAAGTGCTCATCCTCTGGCATTATAGTGCAGTTTATCCACAAATATTCCCAGTAGACTGGAAAATAAACTCTGTGGTGATGGAGGTGATTTCTAAAGGCTTGTCCATAGCAGCTGATTATATCTAACGGCGTGAGAATAGTATAGCAAAAGTATTGCAGAATTGTCTGTAGAACAATCATAGTTTAAGCTAGAATTTATTTTCAGCTTTTATGTATGATAGCAGTACTAGTGATTCAGTCTGTGTTCAGTTGCCCCTAATCCTCTTGACTAATCAGAACCTTCTCATTGGTGAAACATGGCTGCAATAAAAGGTCATAGAAAAGCCCAGATCATAGGTGGGTGKTTGTTGTCTGAACAGTATGGTCCCTCTTGGTCCAAACACTTCTGATGCCCTCCTGAGTCAATGCCTTGTGTTAACCTTATTAACCGAAATCCTTCAGCAGCAGATCACTATAGAAATACAGTCATTCCTCACTACTTAAACTTCATATCATAAGGAAAGCCTTTCATCCCACATCCTTATACAGAAGTTGTTTTCTGTGGGGCAAAAAAAAATTAATCTTTATGTAACTACGTGGATGAACAAGGGCCTCCAGCTAAAACTCAAAGATGAAGGAAGTGCACAGAAGAGAAAGAGTCAGGGCGCGTGACAGAGTCTGCAGGGGTGTGACTGGCAAAGTCAGGGCCCATTTGGAATCGTGTCTGGCAAGGGTTGTCAAGGAGAGCAAGAAGGGCTTCCTCAAATACATCAGTAACAAAAGGAAGACTAGGGAAAATGTGGGCCTGCTAGGGAATGGTGCAGGGCCCTCATGATGGATGCATGATACAGAGGAGGCAGAGTTAACAAATGCTTTCTTTGCTTCAGTCTGGAGAAAGGGAGACTTTCCTGTGGCAAAGGTGGGATCTGGTGAGAGATCATTTAGGAAAACCTAAAAACCGCAAGTCTATGGGCCCTGACTGGATGCACCCATGGGTCCCGAGGGAGCTGTTGGGTATCACTGCTGGGCCATTGTCAGTCATCTTTGAGGCTGGTAGTGTCTGGCAGGAGTTAATACTGGTACTGGGTCCAGTATTATTCAACCTGTGTATAAGTGGCCTGAATGAAGAGACAAGATTGCACCCTCAGCAAGTAAAAAAACTGGGAGTGGTGGCTGGTGCACTGGAGGGCTTTGCTGTCCTTCAAAGGGACCTGGGCAGGCTAGAGAGATGGGAGGAGATTCCGGAACCTTGTGAAATTCAACAAAGGCAAATRTCTATAGAGGAATAACCCCATGCACGAGTACAGGCTTGGGGTTGGCCTGCTAGAAAGCAGCTCTACAGAGAAGGCAGCCTGGGCATCCTGGCGGACAARTTGTCCCTGAGCCAGCAATGTGCCCTTGTGGCAAGTGGTGTTCTTGGTTGCATGAATATTGCCAGCAGGTTGAGGAGGTAAYAACTCCCTCACTCARCCCAGGTGAGGCTGCATCTGGATACTGTGTCCAGCTCTGGGCTTCCCACAGACGTGAAGCTGTGGGAGAGAATCCAGGGGAAGGCTGCTAAGATGATGATGGGATTGGGACATCTTGCATGTGAGAAAAGGTTAAGTGAGCTGGGACTGTTCAGCCTAGAGAAGACTGAGGAAGGATCTTATTTATGTGTAGAAGTATTTCAAGGGAGCGTGCAGAGAGGACAGAGCCAGACTATTCTCGGTGGTGCCCAGGGATAGCAGAAGAGGCTGTGACCACAAGCACAGGAAATTCCGACTGAACATGAGGAAAAACCTCTCTACTGTGAGAGTTACTGAGCACTGGAGCAGGTTACCCAGAGAGGCTGTGAAGTCTCCTTCCTTGGAGATACTCAAAAGCCATCTGGACAACGTGCTGTAGGTGTCCCTGCTTGAGCAGGGGCTTGGATTAAATGATCTTTAGAGGACCCTTTCAGCCACAACCATTCTGTGAACTGTACAGTTGAATAAATTAGGCAAGTGTTTCCTTAGTGCTTCTGTATCATGAAATTAGGTGATGTTTTAAAGCTCTCTGGACCTTCTGATTAATAAAGCACATGTGCGCAGTCCTGTAGTATCTGCCAAGTGTTTGAAGTTAAGGAAGTCCCTCTTTGTGAGATCTTCTAAGTGAAGCCAGAGGGAGATTAGGCAATTCCCAAAGGATCATCTAGGCACAAACTCTTTAGGAAAGCTAGTAAATGTCCACCTTTAATGAAARTTATGCTAAGTTCTTATACAATGCAATGGAAAGCAGACTTCAATGCTGAAACATATTTTCTGCTGTCCTCTTGGACAGAGTAGTACRGTTCTTATCCTCAAGGGACAGAGGCAGCAGACAACATTATTTGTGAGTGGAGCAGGTAGTTGCTTATTTAGGCTGTGCTATGCTTAGCTTGCCTCCCTGTGGAGCACCTCCACACGGTGACACTATCCCTACTAACACAGAGGATTCCAGCTAGGATTGCACATGACAAAGCTGTAGAGAAGCATAACATGCAGCAGCCTGGGAAGAGGCTCCAAACTCGGGAGTGAAGGGGAATGCAGTGTGGTGGATAAGCTTGCTGAACACACTAGATAATGAGGAAGAAATGTGACACGACCGAACAAGCCTCAGCCATTAATACTGAAAGGGGAATAGCTGCTGGCTTGCTAGTCAACATCAAGAACTGATGTCTRATCTCCTGACAGTCTACAGTCCTTTCAAGAGCTATGGTCTGCAGTTCACCAAATCTGCTCAAGTTCTCTTGTATAAGCTCCTATGTGGGCTACCTCTGATTATTGAGATTTGGAGGTAAATTAATCTCTTCTCCTGTTACTGAAAGATCCTAAATAAAGGAGTGTGGTAGTAGTTCTTAGACTCTGCTAGCAGTGCCTTTCTTTAGTAAGAAGTGGAGAGATTGTTGTGTGCTTACAGATAGTACCCTACGACTGGGAAGAAATTGCATCCCCGCTTCATACTCCAACTGCTTATGAAACAAGAAGGGAAAAAAAAAGCAAAAGAAAAGAGAAGAAAATGGTGTTGGTTTTGAGGTCTCACTTCAGTTACGAAGTTACTGCATGAGAAGCTTATGGGAGAAGAGTTTTGGAAGCCTGACAGTCTATTAAAGACTAAGTTAGGAGTGCAAACTCTCAGTAAAGAAAGAATATGGAAAATGTAGTGAGATCAGCTTGTATGAGTCACAAGCTCTTCACTGACCTTAGACACAAGAAGGAAAACATACAGGAAGTACTTGTCTGACCTAGTTTCCATGGATGAGTGCAAAAGCACAGTGCAAACAAGCAGGGGCAAATCCAGATTGCCTCATGACACACCGCTAAACAAAAGGTTCAAGGGCAAAAAGAAATTACTCTAGAAATACGCTTGCAGAAACCTAAGCAAGCGTGTCAGTCTGTCCATCCATCCCTTCTCCCCTCCCTGCCCTCTACACAATCGCAGTAAATAAGGAAAGCAGAATGAAGGACAAATGCTGAAATATTTACCTACTACTTAATCGTCTAACTGCAATGATTCCATTGAAGGGTTGAGATTTTAGACCTGAATAAGCTGATGGAAGCTAGAATGTGTTTTCAAACAGATTATGTCCCGTAAACATGTAATGGGCATGTAAATCATCTTGGAGACTAATTTTTCTCCAGAAATGTGGGGGATGGATAAGGTATTAAGGGAAAAAACTGATAACTTAAGGAATGTAAAGGATATAAGGTTAATAAATACACTGCTGATAATAAAAAAACTAGGACAATAAGTTGATAAYAAGTTGGCAATAAGAGAGCTCAGTGGCTCTGTTTGACAGATCATACCAATGCTGGTTAGCTTCTTCCTAGGATGAAAGTGAGTCTTCTGTTCATTTTTAAGTGACTCAATGTTAGTGCAAGCTAGGGAATTACTGCGGGTGTGTGTGCCAACTGGTAAGAATSTATGTTCTTATGTGGTAAAGTGAAATTTCATAATCCTGATAAATCCAGGATTAGAACCTGACCCAGGTGGGGTGACAGTTTATCTACTAAATTTGCAGATTGGACAGTGCTGGAAAGGAAGAGAGTTTGAGGATGGGGTGGAAGTCAAAAATCTGGAAATTTATCTGTGTCGGATCTGGAAGGATGAAATTCAGAAGAAACAAGTGCAGGGTTGTGCTTTGAAATCTGAGAATGGAGAACTACTGATTAGATAACGACAGTCTTGCAGAAACAAAGCTGACGGTAGTCAGGAAACAAGAGTGTTATCCCAGTGTGAACAGTCACTGTATGAAGTGGCTGACTCCTCTGCTTTATTTGGTATTTACCTCTCTGGATATCCTGAACAACTCTGAGCAGTGTGTGAGGACAGACTGTGTTGTAGAACAGGGAATCAGCTTCTTATGTCAACAACTAAGCTTCTGTTCTTGTGCTGCCTTAAGCCTAAATGGAGAAAGCTCAGGGGAGTATTAACTCTGCAGGAAGCGCTGGCTTCAGTTTTAGGACTTAATCTGRAAGTGCACACTTAGAAAAGGGAATCTTGATTCTACTTCCACTTATATATTGTTGATAGTTTCAGCTATGTGAACACTGCAGAAAAGGCAGAGAAGCCAAAAACATTTTGTCTCCCCATCCTTTCTCGCCTGTAAGTAATGAGGTAATTCACAGATGAAGGTGTTGATAGGTGCTGCAGGTGTGAGCAGCTGGGGCATGAGCCAGACGGCCCAGTCCTTACACAGTGCCACAATGGGCTCTTACCAACATGCAGCTCTCTGCTTTATTCCTTCCCCAAGACAGCCTAGAAGCAGCTTAGGTGGACTGTAAAACTGACCCTCCCAGTGCTAATTATACCAATCAGAACTACTGTTTTGAGAAGAGGAAGATGGAGTGAGCAAAGATCAAAAAATGCCGTCTCAACAGAGAAAGTCGGTGTAATGTTCAGGAGCACTTAGAGGACCAGCAACATGATTGCTTTATGTGATCTCATCATTAACATGTCTGTTTTTCTCCCCTCTTTAAAGCAAACTACAAATCTGAACCTTCCTCCTGAAGATCTTGATTCTTCTGGTGACGACGATGATGCTTTCTCAGGCTCGGGTGCAGGTGAGCTGTTAGCGCTTGTCCTATTAGAGTCTGATTTTTCTAGAATGTGGCACCCTGGATCTTGATGGCCGTTTTGGCTTAAAGAAAAACAATCGCCTTTCATAAACATGAGAACGGGGAACAGATGGGTGGGCTGATCTACTCTTGTACTGCTTTGGCTACTAACAATCAGCAGAAAATGACTTGTAGAGGATTTGAAAGGGAGCAGAAACAGTTTCTACTGCATATTACTACTGCTATGGAAAATCACTTGGAAAATGTTATGAAACTATAGTTATTCTGCAGTCAYGGGACTGAGAAAACATGAGGGCCTTTTCCCTGACTTACGAATTGGTAAGAGATACCATTTGAGGGTGTGTAAAACCACTAGCTGCCAACATACATCCAGTGCAAGCTTTATCTGTCATCAGATGTGCAAGTTCCCAAGGGCCATAATTTTTCAAAAGCAGAATAAAATTTTTTTAGGGTGGAGAAAATATCTGTCAGAATGATTACTAAACTGCATGAGAGAGACACTTGGCATGCAATGCTGAACGTAAAACTCTGCAGTTCAGGCGATGTTGCTGAGGATAGAGCAAGCTATTGAAAATTAAAACATGGTATCCTTCTGCTTGCCTCCAGCCATGGATTTGTATTGTAGATGAAACTCCCCAGGAACAAGACCATGAAATCAATTCCAAATGCACCAGTGGCTAAAGGTGCTGAGAACATGGGCGGCTGCTCTAAATTGTATAAAAAGACCTGTGGGGTGAGACTCAAATAACCATTCTGACTAGAATGTACTAGAGTACCTAACAGCAGTTGTCCTTGTTGGCTGGTCTACAGACAAACTACTGTTTGTGCCCTGGGGGAAACCTGATGACTATAAAGTACTGCTAAATAGTGCATTGCTCTGCCCATTCCTTGCTCCACTGAAAAGGATTACAAAGTGAACTATTATTCCTAAAACTGGCTCTTGCAAGTTAGGCTTCCTCGCTTAGACAGATGTCTTGAAGATACTATTGTTATCTCTGTAAATTGGTCAAGTATAATATTTTGGTTTTCCAGGTCCCCTGACAGACCAGTCTCCCACTTGGACTATCCCAGCGGAACCAACTAATTCCTCATTACTGGCAGTACCAATGGATTTCAATGAGCAGCTGTTTCCTGGGGTTGAGAGCCGAACTGAAAAGGAAGTCCTACCTCCATCTGCCACTAGTAGCGTGGTGACAGAGGAGCCAGTTGTAGCTGTGAAAGATGAAATACCCAACCTGGACTCACCTCCTGAGAAACCAATAAATGACACTGTTATGACAACCATGAGAAGTCTCACCACTCACTTTCCTTTGGTGGTTCATGTAACTCCTTCAGAAGTCTCAAGCACGGTCCATGGCCTGGAACCAAGTACCCCTGGCTCTGATGTGCTGGACACCAAAGATGTGCTTGAGCCCCACTTGCCTGTCCATCCTGAGGGAGACTTTACTGGTGCCCACACAACAGTGGCTCCTGAGGATGTACATGAGGAGGCTTCTGAAGATGGCTCTGGAGATCCGGTGAGGACTAAGAACCTTGACAGCCTTTTCAAGGAGATGGCTGTAATAATGGGTACTAAGTTGGGCCTGGAGGAAGGGGTGGTAATTTGCCAGAACAACGAGGGGCTTAATATGTTACATTGGTGGAGGGTTTTAGCTGAAAAAAAAACGCAAAGCAAAGCTGTGGAAAGTCTCCAGGAACAGACATGAGAAACACGAATAACCTGCTGTGTGTGTCCCAACAGGGAGATTTCATCTTGATTAAAGAAGAAGATTTGGTCCCCACCCAGAACTCTGAAGTGCTGCCTGACTCTGGGAGGAATGCCAAAGCAGCAGGAGCCTCAGGAATAATGGACAGAAAAGAAGTTCTTGGAGGTACCTGATATTCTAAATTTCTGATAAATAAAGTCAGGCTCTTGTAGGAGTCTTTCCAGGCACCAGAAGCTGTAACCTGCGAGTAGGTCTCTAAGCAGGAAGGCAAGACTTTTATATTAGACCTCTGAAATGACGGTGGTGATTCATAATTCTGTGTGGCTGAAACAATACTAATGTGCTAATAGCAAAGTGGCCACCTCTAGGCTATCCAGAATTTTACATTTAAACTTCTTTTACTCTTCCCTCAAATTACTGTGAAACTGTTCTGAAGCAGCCTGAGTCAAAGAACAGTAGGGCTGAACAACACAGCCTTGCTCTGCCCATCGTGCTTGGCAGCACGGTCGTGTGGCACAGCTGTTTCTGTAGGTTTGCCTCATGTAGAGCAGTAAGCTCGTCRTAGTGGGAGGATGACCATCTTGGTGCATGGAGAGGAAGGACAAATTCATTTCTGAAAGTCCTGAAGTCATGGACCATGCTGTCAGGAATAACATGGAAGCATAGAATCACGCTAGTATTATCTGTCATGGTATCTAAAGTAAATTGTGGCTTTTTCCTCTTTCTAGGTGTTATTGCTGGAGGAGTAGTAGGCCTGGTGTTCGCAGTGTTTCTAGTTGTATTTATGCTGTACAGAATGAAGAAGAAAGACGAAGGAAGCTATTCACTGGATGAACCAAAACAGTCTAATGGAGGATACCAAAAACCACACAAACAAGAAGAATTCTATGCATAAACACTGATCTTCAGGACACTTTTAATTCCATCTTTCTTGGACTCTTCTCTCCCTGCACATGGACCTCCCTGTGCGCTTTGCATTAAACTTAAGCCATATGATCGTTGGGTATTGCCCTTACCACCTTGCCATTGGAAATTTTTTTTAACTACAAAGTAGATTGGGATACACTGAACATTCCCTGCTTTCTTGCACAACTTTTTGTTTGTTGATTTTGTTTGTTTTTAAACAGAAGTGGGACTTCAAACTCCTCAACTTGCGTTGGTTTCTCTAAAGACTGGTGGGGCAGGCGGTGGGAAGAAGATAAGGCAGCACTGTATGTACAAGCCCCTTGATATTTAGGGAAAGGGCTGGCAAGAATAAATCATTAACAGTGCTCAAATTCCATATAGCAGGGATCCTTCCTATTTAACTCGTAGTTGTGTTTCAAGTGTAACAAATCTCTGCTCTAGGCAGAAGTTTGGTAAACTGCAGTTCTCTAGTTCTTTCTAGCTGCCATATTTGGAGCACTTAATGGTTACAAACATCAAACCAAAATAATTTCCAGTGAAAGGAAGCGTGAGGGGCAGGGAAAGCAAATGACTGTCGYGTGGTTTAAAATAACTTATATTTTGAAAAGATCACATCATATTATCCCATACTCAGAACTAATTCCTAAACAGCTGATTTCATCTTTTGTTTTGTATTAGTAYTTGCAAGACCCCAAAAAATAAATGGAGAAATGCATTTTACCAATAGCATTGGACTATCCTTCTCCCCTCTTTTTCGTTCTAGGCTTAAATAAGAAATGGATTTTTTTTTCTAAACAGTCCCCTCCCAAATCTTCCCTCTTCTTAGATGGCAAATCTGAGCTTGGCTGTTGCACTACAGATCCTACTATCCTGTGCTACTGTGTAGTCCCCAGGTAACTGATGGCTTGTTCTAGCACCTACCTCACTGTGCACTGTTTACAGTGGTTGCCTCACAACATCATCTGCCATCCATACTACACAGTACCTTACACACATGGGTAAAAGGTAGAAAACAGCATATCCTGACTTTGCAGCTAAGGAGTAGGGAGGCGTAGCAGCTAAGACAAGTTTGATGAAGGTTGGGTGTAGCTGGCCTTAAATATTTAAGTTGGCGTGCTGACTTCGGTGTCTCCAGAGTGCCCCCCTTTCTGTTSTGCACTTTGGAGAGAAGCAGCCCAAGGGATCTCAGACTTGACAGGGCTGAGAAGTCCTCCCAGAGAAGCCCCCCAGAGGAAGGCCCAGGTGCCTGGAGCTGTTCGTGGTCAACGTGGTGTCGGATGCAAGACACTAAAGCCTCCCTGAGGGTCTGAGGTTCTCCRGAATATCTCAAAATTGCTTAGAAGAAAAGTGTGATGTTCTGCACAGGCCCTCTGCTCTGCCCTCGGTGAGCTTCTTGCAAGGTCAGTTCTTCATCGCTTGGAGCTGAGGGCTTGCGGGGCTGGAGGGGTGTTTACAACTGATGAGATGATTTGTACCCTTTAGCCACAGGGAATGATTGGAGAGTATTACAACATTTGGTACAAATGTTGCACATTAGCAGGAGAACTTAAATATCTGGGTAAGTTAAATGAAGTATAAAATTCTCTTAAGCTGCTACGCAGCTATAATTGGTGCCTTCTCTACCAACCCAAGAAAAAAATCACTTTTTTTTTGATTCAAAACTCTTCTTTATGCTCAAGGAAAACTTGTGCATACATGTAGCTGGCTATTTTTAAGTAAAACTGCAAAGTCCTTATGGCTTTTTTTTTTTTTAACTGACCGAATTTTTATAGGTTAATGCACCAACCAGATGGTTTTAATTTCAGCTGTAATTCTTTGCTTTGTATAGGAATGTAGAAATGTTATTTGATAGGTCTATCTATGAAAAGATTCTTGTAAAGCACAGGAAGATAAAGTGGTAAAATTCAGTTGTACCTCACAACCTTGCTAGGGGGAAAGAAAAAAAAAAACTGTATATTTTGGTAGTCTGAACTGACCGTTTGTGAAACAAACATGACATTCTGTGTTATTTAAGTGGTACAAATGAAATAAAAGTCTAACAGAAAATGCAACATTTGGTTTCTGTATGCCCTGTAAAGGTATACTGCAATAAATGGCATTTTGGCGTGAATGCGTGTGATTTGTGAATTCCTGCCCTGTATAATGCTTCATAAAGTGTGAAGTGGTATTAAACCTGCCAAGTCTTCGAGGGTTTCAGATGCAATGTATACAATCTAGAGTTTGCTGCGAAGTGTAAGAAGGGGGAAAGGTTTGAGCATCATCTGCTTCGTTGCTCCCCTGGCCCATGCATTGGGGTGGCAGAGGACACTGCAGCTGTGTGGGCAGGAGCTGGCTGAGGTGGAGGCCTGGCCTAAAGGCCTTCAGCAGCACTCTGTGGTGCCTCGTGCTGGTTGTAACCGTCCTCCAAAGGACAGAAGAGGCTGTACATCCTTGGCAGGGTTCCCTCAAACTCACACACCTGGCTTCTGCTGCAAGGAAACTGGGAGCAGGAAGGGCTGCAGGGTGGGCAGCATCGATGTCTTTGATGGCAATGTACCTCCTGAAAGAAAATACTCATTGGATATTGTACCTCAGTAGAGGGGAAGAGCAAGGCCTGTCCTAAATAATCTGCTGCATCAATTACTCTTAAGTGCTATGTGTATGGGATGAGAGGAAGCAAAGCAGACATTGAGAGTTATGTTTCTCAGGGAGAGGGAAGGCCAAATCTCCTGCCTATCAGGACAGGGTTTTTTTTTTGGTTGGTTGCTTTTTGTTTTCAGGCTTTTTTTTTCAGCCCACATATTTATTTTCACTTACAAGGCCTTCAGCTGTAAAAGATAGCTGGTTTTTTTTTAACTGCCTCAGTTTTCTACCTATTCTTACTTTCTCTTAAAACTATCTAGATACAAAATCTCAAGACCCTTGCTGCTGGGATTATTAAAGATGAATTGAATTTACTAGCGTGATCAATGTGCTGAGTTTTCATATRTATATACACAAAAGTAGCTTGAAAATGACTTCTGTAGTAAATGTCTCAGTTTCTTTCTTCCTTGGCTCTAGGCTATACTTTTCCAATCAAGAGAAAAAAAAAAAGAAAGTTAGTTTTGAGAGCAAGCAAAAGGATTTAGGAACTGAGTTTAAAAGACCTTGCTTCTGTATCTATCRAAGCTAGAAAGTGCCTTCTAGCTGCATGGCAACTTCACCTGTCCCTTAAACTGGATTAGAGRGTGCCGTGGAAGATCAAAGCTGAGCATACGGCATAGGAGTGCTGTACCAGGATGAATTCCTTTCCTTGGGGATTCCCAAGATCTGTTTCCACTTTTTTAATTAGCAAAATCAGGAGAAATTAGTGTGACAGAAAGGCACAAAAATGAATTGTCAGGGAAAAGGGAAAATTTCTATGCCAAAATCCTCACAAATGATAAGAGAGAATGATCTGTAGAAAAACTACCTCTGATTCTGATGTTGGGTGTGCTGGCTTTTCCAAGTCATGTTTATGYTCACTGCAATTCCAGGCTTTCTGCTCCACCCATTCTGAAGCAATTACCACATTTGCTCTTGTTCATGAGTGAGATGCAAAGAATGTGGCTGGCAGAAAATCTGACCCCTTCTTTGTGCTAGAAAATGAGCTGGAAGAGGTAAATACACTCAATGTCAAGGAAGGCAAACTATGAGAAAAGAAGGACTTCTCACAATTCTCACTTTGTCAAATTGTATCAGGCACCATAAAGGAAATCTAAAAGGCTCTGTAGATCTGTAATTGAAATAGGGAATGAGAAACAAAAAAGGGCAACYTTATGGGTGTGCTGAGAAGAAAAACTAGTTTAGATGTAGCCCACAGYCTACCTAAATGTCCAATCTTAATTTTAAGGAGGACTCGGATGTAAAAAGTACGGATTAAAATGCCAAGTACACCAAAGGTGCAGAGTGATTTTTTCTGTACRTAAGGTAGAAACAAAACTCAAAAGTATTTAACTAGGCAAGAGATGAGAAACAGAGTTATTTGGCATTTTGCTGTTATCTTTAGCTCATGAAATAGGATGCCTAAYCAAAAGCATTCTTAATTATCTTGTCAGCTTAGAAGACACCGATTTTACTGCAGATTACCAAATGTAATGCCTACAAAATTAATAAATCAAAGAAGGAAACTGGACATTGTTATAAGAGTTATAAGGCAATAGGGACCAGGCTAAGGAGGAGCCTGCAATAGGCTGGACAGGAAGAGGAGTTATCAGGGAAAAATGGTAACAGAACCCCTTTTGGGGGGCTTTAAATATTCACATTAAGCTGGCCTAGAAGACCATGAATGAAATTACATTTGCAGTTGGGAATTTGGGAGGCCTCACCAAAAYGGAATATTAGAGGGAAATATTTGAATGTTTTGACAGGTAATGTAAAGAGCAGCTTCAATAAGACAAGGTCAGGCATTTTGGAGGTCTAGCAGCATGAATTTTTGCTCTGAATTAGGAATTTTCTTAAGAATAAGACAGGAAGAAAGGTCTAGGTGAGTTGTAGAATCATTGTCTCTCTGACGCAGCAGTAAAAAAGGTAAAAGTATCTTTAAGGTGCATTAGCCATGGCATTTACAGTAGATAGAGAAAAATTTCAGCCTTATGGGGATCACAGTACTAAGAATCTGTTGAGATCTTTGCTTACATTCTGTAAATGCTCTAGGATTAATTCATGCTGGGAAGGGACAGGGAAAAGCCATTAAAGTAAAGGGGGAGGGCACAGTCTTTTCCCACAGTAAGCTAACAGTTTGTTTTGTCTGGCTTGGAGAAATAAAGACTGACAAGTGCTATAGTTGCTGTATATATCTTCGTCTTGGTACACAACAACATAAGGAATGAAGATGAGCAATTTAGGCTACAGGATAATATGCAAGTAGAAAAAAAATAGCAACCGGCAAGTATAAATTCTGAAGCACTTAAGAACCCTTAAGAACCCTCGCATTAATGGTGAGGGCAAAAAAAATCAAAATGGTTTTAAAATGAAGTATTATGTTCAGGAAGAATATAATATGAAAAGCCAGACGGAGATCTCTTTCAGATAATATTCTATGAATACAGAAACCAGTTAGAAATCCTTCCCCTCTGTTTTTTTTTCCCCTAACATAACTTCTTAGATCAAGATCTAAGTCTTTTGGGCTACATTGCTATGAGATGAGAAAAGACCAACTGAGCCACATGTCCATATGGAGATATTTGGAAAACCACCTCTTTCAAAGAGACTAGACTAGACAAGTCAGTGGCTGTGATGTTAGGGCTAAGCATGAACTAGGTGTTCCTCACCCTGTTTCCTCAAAATATCTACAGTTAAACATACCAAATGATGCTTTTCTGCAAACATCACCCCCAAAAATCCCATTTCACACTTTAAACCAACCGTTTTCTACACTGAATGTTGCTTGTATCATCCTGAAAATGCACCAGCCTGGGGTTCTAACAACATTTATCCTCACTGGCATAAAAGCAGCAAACACAAGAGGAACATGCAGGAACAGAGGTCTATTGGAGTTATATTCTTTGGATATCAACACCATTGAGTATATGAATTGCCCTGTGCTGTGCTGTTCTACACACAATCTTACCCTTGTGCCATGGAACTGCTCTTTTATTCACTCTAGCTTACTACTCTGCCCTAGTTTACCTGTATACCTGTATGTATACATAGTTTATCTGTATGGAAAAGTATACGTACAGCTTTTAGGGGTTATTCTTTAAGATAGTATCAAAWCACTTGCCAGGACTGACACAGACTGCTGTGTGTGTGTGCACATATATAGACACACATATATAGACACACACGTTTGCATATATAGACACATATACATATAGGTGCTAGCTAGAAATCAAACCAGGAACTAGCTAAGGACAATCATTACATTAAAAAAAATAGAAAATAACAAAATAGGAAGTGTTCTTCAAACCAGAAAATTCTATTTTAAAGTGGCATAAGCCACAGAATAAACAGGTAAGATTTAAACCTAAAGTAAGCTTTTTGGATAGACAGATCTATCTCAGAACACAGCAGTTGTTCCAGTTTAAGTAAAACAGTATGACTTTGCTATGTGGATATTTCTCTTCGGGGGGGAAAAGATCAAAAACTTAATTGGAATTAAGGTTGAAATAATTTCAAAAGGCCATAAAATAATGTTGCTGTCCTTTTAGAAAAACAAAACAAACAAACAAAAAMCAAACAAATTAGTAACCCTGGAAATAAAGTGGAGGTTTCAGAGAGGCAGAGAAATTTTACATGTATCCAAATTGAGTGAGTGGATGGCCTACATACTCACTTATCCATCCACACCTGAAGGATATCTGAAAAGCGAAATTTGCTGGCAACTGGAAATGACCTTAATCATCTATCCTCCACACTGGAAGCCTTCACAAGCCCACTCTCAGTGCAAAGAAGTGCTTACCCATCCCATGAGGGACTGTCTTATCAAGTGAGTAAGACTGTATATGCTTTACTGAGCACTGTAGATGGAGGAACTGGTCCTTTTCCATTCAATATATCCATGCCTGAAGATGAACAACCTAAAACACTTAAAATAGTTGTTGAGTGTTAAACCTTCATCACCTGAGCAATGACTCAGGCGAAAGTCTATTTGGAGTTTTATTGTTCTCAGAATGGCATAGTGGAAAAGACAGTGGTTTTGGAGTTACATTGCCTTTTACATGCACCGAAAAAGTGGCTTTTTTTCTTTTTTTCTGGAGTGTAATGTACTGGAGGAAAAGCTAATGTATGTATGTTTCTGAAAAATGTTGGTTGAGTTTGCTCTCCCTGCTGTTAATATTTGATAGCAGCTGCCTATAAAACAGAAGCCTTTGAACTGTTTTTTGTTTGGGGCAGGGGGAGATAGTTTGTCTTTTTTGTTGCATATGCAAATTGTAGTCCAACTACAACAATATGCATATGGCATAGATGGTTAGAGCCCTGTTTAAAAGTGTTGTTGGTTTTAAATATTCTTTTGGGATGTTACCATTTCTACTTTCAAACAAAACCCTACTGATGAAGCACAGCTATGTGTGCTTGCCCAGCTCTAAGGAGTGGTTGTGTGGTTACTCCACAGTAACGATTAGTCACACATTAACCACAGCTGTAAAAACACGTCTATGGGAAAATCTCACCCAGACGCTGCAGGTTTTTGAGTCTGGTGCTTATTACTGAAGAGGTGTTTTTTCTGCATCGTTTTTCTTCAGCATTTTACAATGTATGTCTTACTTGTTTACCTTGCTGTTGTATTCTGCTACAGATTTTCCTCTGGCTCTCTTCTCTGGTTTCCTCCTACCTCTATGGAGGGGGTCTACTGAGGTGTTAAAGTCAGAGCTGACTCAGTCCACATTTCTAAACAAGCAGGTCTTGCGAGGGGCACACTCACACTATTACAGTGTTCAGCCATCCTACTTCACTGCTACCTGAGGCAAAGCAGATGGTGCCAAATGATGACTTAGGGCTCTGTGGCTCTAGCAACTTTGAGCCCTTAAGGAGTAAGGCCAGCCTTGCTCAATATAAATATCCCAGCTAAAGCCTATAGCTACTTGTCTTATTTTTTATTCAACAGAAAACTAATGCCCATTATTGTCATCCCTCTTGCTACATCACCCACCGCTTCTGCACAGGCCTTCGGCCAAGTATGGTATCGTCTTCACATTGCCAAGTCCTGCTCCCCTCCAGAAATTCTCAGAGCTCATAAAACCTGAAAGATGRGAACTTATAAAGGATGAAAACAGCATCGTATGGAGGGCTGTGAGGCTTGGCTGGACCACTCAGTCAGTCTTGTCCTCTGAAAAGAGTCTTGTCCTCTGGTAGTCATGGGTTTTCCACAGGCCAAACTCCAGGGCTTTGAAGGAGGAGGTCTTTCATCCTAATTAATCAACCATGTTTGCTGTTCTCTCCTCCACTGCTGTTGGCTTACCTTGAGGAAAAGCAGATCATTTTTAAGCAGATCATTTCTTGTGCAGGAGAAGGGCAGTGCAAATGACAGATACTCAAATGGGAGCGTTTTCTCCAGAGTTGCTCTGGGCAAGGGAAGAAAAGCAGTGCTCATAAAGAGCATCTAATTATCATGTCCCCTGCCCCACCCTTGCTTCCTCAAGAGAAAATTCTCTCTTCAAATGTTAGACTGGATTCTGAATTTACTGGTTTGCTTCAGGCTCGTGTCACATGGCTTGTTGCAAGTCAGCATTCAGGCAAAGAATCCTTCACACAAACAAGTAATCTCCTTTGGAAGCCAGCTGCCTGTTGTACAGGGCAGGTAAAATTGCATCATGAGAAAGGGCAGGCAGAAGTTGCCCAACATCTGTGGGAGTCATTCATGACCTTCCTAAAACCAAAATTCCCTTTCTGGCTCCAGAAAAGTGGTGCACATTTTCACAAGCCCTTGCACTAGTGATCTCCTTTGATGGTGCATATGTTGATATAGACCAGTCTGGTGAGACCCAGGCGTTGCTCACCATGGAACCCATCACTGCCGTGGGCAGGTCGGCACAGGGACAGCAGCCTCACACTGYCCTGCAGAGGGTGCTGCCATGTGCCTGGGGCTGGCCTACCCTGCACACAGGGCTCCAGAGGCAGCGCTTTGAGTTCCTCAAAGCTGATGCAGAGCCAGCTGGAGCCAGCCCTGACCAGCCTGGGACAGGGTCAGCACTGCCCCCCACTGCTTCATCCTCTTTGCTCATGGGGCTGCTGTGGTGAGGAGGCCCCTCATGTCACCCTGTGTTAGTGGCTGTCTTCCACTGCCACTGCTCCCTGGCCACCCTCGCTGCTCTCTTCTGTCTCCATGTGGATCAAGATCAAGACCTCTTGTCTTCTCAGTGTTTAAGTTTCCTCAGGGCCTGCTTTGCCCACCAGCAAGCAAAGGTGGAGGATGAAATACTTTCACGATGGCTCCATCTGTCACCAGCCCAAAGAGGTCGTTATAAGCCCCAGAGCTGAGGGGGCTGTGTTCCTGGTTCCTCCCAGAAGTTTSAGGAAGCCTCCATGACAGCTTCCTGTCTTCCTGCAATGCCAAGCAGGGATTTTGGAAGAGATGGGACCACTCTGTCCCACAGCAAAGGGGAGAGGTGGTGCCTTTGGAAGCATATGGCTACTGTCCCAGGATGGCTGCCTGTTGGGAGGGAGGGCACTCTGCCACATGTGGAACAAAAACTGCTGGGCCTTCATCCTCTCCGTCCTTGTGGTGGACATTGAGGCACATTGTCCTTTACCAATTGATACCGCTAGGGAACTACCCACTGCTCACACTAGAAACGAGCTGTTGTGTGCAGTGCATCTCCAAGCAGGGGTTTTCAGAGCTCATAAAGCCCAAAATCTTAGATTGTAAGGACAGCATCCCTACCAAAGAGTGTGGGGCTTGGCAGGTTATATTACAGCTGCTCAATGGAGCTTGTGCTCCCATCAACCCCCTAGCATTCTTGCCATCTTCATTATTCTATGATATGAAGAGAACTCCTTGCTCATCTCTGCAGTTGCAGTGGGGAGGCCCTGGGAGAGGAGGCCCCTCAGCATCACCTGGCAYCAGAGGCCACCCACACCTGCTCTGCTGGCCTGATTTCTGCCACACCTCATTGCTCTCCTGTCTTCTTGTGGTTCAAGCTCACCTCCTCTACCTCCTTCCTCTACCTAACTTCCTCAGCATTTTGAGCCTCCCCTCAGTATCTGCTCTGGCCACAGAGAGGYGAAGGGGGAAGATGRCYGTAGATGTCTGGGCAGACAGGGAGCCCATGAGAAAGCCCTGCAGAAACCTCTAGCAGGTGATCAGCCCCAGGCCCTGCCCTCAGAGATGTGCAGCGACATCCCTGTGCTCTCAGCCCACACTGACAACAGACGTACCCAGATTGCCCATGTAATGAGGGTGGAGAGACRGGCTGGGATGGCACCACTGCTCCCCCAGAAGGAAGAGACCCCRCACACRTATTTCAAYGAACACAACTTTATTGATCCTGCTCCCCGGGAGGGCCTGGCTGGGAGCTGCTSTCGCTGGGTCCAGGCCCCRCTGGGCCCTGCTCCACGTGGACAGCTGCAAGGGGAACAGCATGGTCAGCCAGCACTGGAGGCCGGGGCGCCAGGAACGGGGCTGCTCTCTGTGCTGGGAACYAGCAGCCCCGGGGTCRCTCCCCACAGGCCACAGGAGCCAGCGCTGCTGTGTCCCTGGGGCTGCTCCCAACCTGCCTCTGCCCTCGCTGTGCCCCGGCCTCGCTGGCACCGTGTCCCCGTAGCATCCGCCACCCMCATCAGGAACATCTCATCTGAGATCCCAGCSAGCCCTTCCCTGTCACCTCTCCCCAACAGTCCCAAGCAGCCCCTGAGCAAGACCCCAGTCCCACAGACAACTGCTCCCAGCCCCACTCCCTCAGAGAGCACAGCATCGTCACACTGCCTCGTCACTGTCACATGCTGCTGCTCTCTGGAGAGCCCTATGGGGGCTCTCACCCTGCAGTCACCCTGTCCTAGATTGTGGCTCCTCAYGCACCACTTGTTCCTACCAGATTTGGTGGTGATTTTCTCCAGGAGCTTGTCGCGGGCTTTCTCAAGGTAGGTAGGTAGAGGAGGCTTTCTCAAGGTAGGCAGGTAGAGGAGGACCCCACAGCAGATGTTGTGTGGCAGAGCTGGTGTCTCTGCCCRTGGTGTCCTGTGCCGGGGAGCCCCATGTGAGGGCAGTGTCCTGGTGGGGCCTTCATGAGGCTGAGCCTCCTGCTTCCCAACTCTCAACAAGGACATTGAACAAGGATGGCTGCCTTTTGCCTGCTCCATGAGGCCAGCGCTTTCCTCTTGCTGCCTCTTGGCTTTGTCCTGGGATGGCTGCCTGTGACCTGCTCCTCTTCTTTCCTGGTCTGCAGCAGCAGGTGGAGGTGACGTCCGCGAACCTTCCCTGATGGCCATGGATGGTCTGCGGCGCTGAACTTTACCGCACTTGCGGCAGAGTTTCCTGGAGCCGTCCTTGTCCTTGGGGGCTCCCTTGCTCTTCCCCTGCTYTGGCAGCTCCTCTGTTAGGACTTGCCCCTGAGTCATTTGCACCTCAAGGACGGGACTTTTCTGGCTGTTTGCATCCTCGCCCATATTTATGTTGATAGTGATGGGCAAGGCAGGTGGTGTGGGCACATCCTGCACTGCTTTCTCTGCTCTGCAGCAAGGGCAACTTCCAGCCACATGTTTGCAGCGCTCTAAGCTRACAGGCTCCTCTCCTGTTATATCCTTGTCTGGATTTCCAACCTTTTCTGGGAGCCACCCCAACATTTCTTCCAGCTGATTGTTGTACTGTTTGTGAACAGCTTGACTGGCCTTGTGGAAATCAATGAGGTCTGTCAAGAAACCTTCCAGCTGAGAGTCATGGGGCTCTTGGGAAGCTTGTGGGGCTTGATGTCTCGTCTGTGGAGGTTCTGGAGATGGTGGCAGAGATGCTGGTCTCTCCTCCATGTGTTTTGTCTTTTGGGAACACTTTCTTGGAGGAGGTCTCCTGGGTGCTGGTGTCCCCATGTCCTCACTAGAGCTGCTCCAGCTTGGATGGTACTGGTGTGCTCTTTTCTGGGGACCGCTGTTCTTAGATGAAAGCTGTAGTGTTCCCATGTCCTTCCTGGAGCTGCTGCGTCTCACAGGTGACTGTGCTTTCTTTTGATGGGGGAAACTCTTAATAGTTTTCCTCTCTGGTGTCCCTATGTCCTTCCTGGTCCTGCTCTGGCTCTCACGTGACTTGTCTTGTTTTTGCTGGCGGACACTCTTCTTTGATGCCAGCTCTGGTGCCCATATGTCGTCACTGGAGCTGCTCTGGCTGTCAGACGATGGCCACAACAGTCCCTGCTCATCTCCCTCGCTGTGCAGCAACGTCTGCTCTGCCTGGCTGGGAGGGCACGGCCTGGGCACATCCGCTTGTGTCACAGGAGCCGGAACCTTCCTGCTGCTGGCCAGCACGTTCTCTGCAAAGGCCAGGARGCGGCTGCCTATTCCCCTGTTCTTTCTTTTCCAAATGGGGAACTCCTTCACCTTCTGGAGCATGGCTTGTGCAGGTCTTAGGAAAGCACGTGCAGCCAAGCGGGCTGGAWCCAGCTGCTTTCGCAGGGGTGCAGTAACCCCATCAGCAGCCTTTTCCTCTTGCAGGGGAACTGCAGCTCCATCTGCAGCATTTTCCTCTCTCAGGGGAACTGTAGCCCCATCAGCAGCCGTTTCCTCTACAGGGCTCTTATCCTCTGGTTGTCCCCTGGTCTGAGGCATGAGGCTCTGCTGTCTGACCATGGGAGATATGGGAAACCAGATACTCTCCTGCTGCAGATCTGGTTGCTCCTCTGCAGGCCACCTGCCACAGTAGCGGAAGGGGCTGACCAATGGMAGCCTAGTGTCCCGGCGCCCACGGGGCGGCTTGGAGGCTCCTTGCGCTGGCACAGGGATCCTTGYTGTCAGCTCAAAGCGCTGCTCTATCTCCATTTTTATAATGTGCATCTCTTGCACATGGGGATCCACCGTCTCATCAGGCTGGGCACGCCGCGGAGGAGCTCGAGGAGCTGGGCCTGGGAACTCCTGCTGACGTTCACCCACGTGGTGCTGCCGTTGGCTTTCCTGGACCAGGCACTCCACTCTCTCCTTTCTCTCCCAGCTGACGTCCAACTCCACAGCACTGGAGGCAGCTTTGCCAGGGAAGCGTCGCATCCGCATGCTGGAAGGCTGCTCTGTGTCTGGCTTTCGAGACAGCGGTGGTGGGCAGGGGAGCTGGGACAAGCTGTTCTGCAGAGATTTGTAGACAGCAGCCGGCAGCCCCAGGTGTGTCTCAAGTTTTCTTCTCTGCACATGATCCTCCAAGTTGTCGTGGGCATCAGAGTATAAGGCGGCTGTCTCTGATTTCGTCATGTTCAAGCCCAACATTTTTGGGCATTGTGAGGACACATCCAGGTGGACCTGAAGGTGCTGCTGTTGCTGTTGCTGCAGCCTAATRCCGGTCATATGGCAGCAGGTGCCAGTTTTCCTGCCAGCTGGGTGAGTGGCTGGGTCCTGTTGCTGCTTCTGGCCAGGCAGAAGATACCGAGCTGAGGATGCTGGCTGCCCTCCAGAGCCTTGAGGCAGATCTTGTCCATTAGAAGAAGAGCAGAGAGGCTCCTCTGCAAAGGAGCCATCTTCGCTCACCGAAATGGATAAACGGGAATCGCAGGTAGGTGGCAGAGAGACCACTGAAGAGCAGMGGACTTCACTTGGTGACTCGCAAGTGATGGACCTGCCCCTGATGRCCTCCTGGTTGAGCCTGTGTRAGAGGGAGGGGGTCAAGTTCTCCCTGCTCCCCCTGAGGAAATGGCAGGTTGTGTTCCTGCCCTTGGGTCCAAGAGTGCCCTGTCTACCTGCCCAAGTGCCCTGTCTACCTGCCATAGCAGAGCGGATCCATCTCCCCTAAAAAAGGGGACAACACTCAGCTTAGCAAGGAGGAAAACCCAGTCCCCCAAGGGCCTCCACCTTCACTTTTGAGGTGCATGGATTTCTCCTTGTCCTCCCCAAGCCATTCCCCAAGTCCCTGTCCCCAAGCCTCTCCCTTCCTCACATTTTCGAGGTCTCATCCATAAATCTCATGATGTTCTCAAGGACGAGGTCCAACTCACGGTCATGCATGAGGGGCCTCTCCAGTCCTACTGGGTAGCTGTKTGTGGCAGAAGGCAGGATTAGTGGCATCCCTTTTGCCAGGGGATGACCATGGGAGCTGCTTTGCTGCAGTGGGAAGGAYTCCACTTACTGTGACCCAAAGGACTCTGAAGATCTCAGTGGACCTTCCTGCTGGAAGGCATAGGCTGCTGGAAGGGGAGATGACAGGTGAGCAGATGGGCAGCTCCTCACGGGAGCCYCAGCAGAGGCAGAGGGGGTGGTGGGTGCATGGGGGCTCAGGGGTTTCTTTGCAGAGGGCCTGTCCTTGCCCAGGAGCTGCTCACCTCTGGGCGCCTCTTGGGTGCCTCTCCGGGGTCTCTGCTTGCGCCTCCCTTCCTACAAAGGCAGAGAAAGCAGCGGGTGAGAGGCCATCGTCTCTGCTCCGCAGGAATGGTCTGGCTCCTGACAATGACTGCACTGCAAAGGGCAGGGSAGGAGGGAYTYTGYRCTGGGCAGTCTGGCCATGGCCCATGGCTACAGAAGGCTGAGGGCAGCTGCAGGGGACCAGGAGGGTCTGCTTGGAGGCACCAAGGGCTCTCTCAGGGCCAGGCTCAGCTCTGTCCCGACCCTCCTGGCCCAGGCTGGCCAGGGCAGGACTGGGTGATTGACTCTCCCGTACCCTGCCCAGGCACCAACCCTGAATCCTACCTTGCAGGAGGCCAGCAGAAAGTAGAAGGTGAGCACCAACAACAGGGCCCACAAGGAGATCAGGGACCACAAGAATTCTGGTGGGGGGATGGAGTCCATGGCGCTGGGGGAAATGTTCATTTCCCAGAGAACAGACGTCTCTGTCACGTGCCACACCTTCAAACAGGTACAAGACAACCTCCTCCCTGTGGAGACAAGAAGACATTGTCCATCTCTTCGTGACTTTCATGGCCTCCTCAGATCCTCAACAAACACCAGGCTTTATTTGTCCCATTTTAGTTTCAAGGAGACYGACAGCACAAGTCCACATTCCCTGATCAGGGCAGCAAGTTATCAAGAACATAACAGTTAGTCTTTACAAACATCCAAGGATCTCCCCCCTTGTTCAGGGATGCTGCTCACCCTTCCTGTGGCTCCCAAGATTAGGATCAACCACAACACTCTTCCAAAAACACGCCAAAAAGAACAATCCTAAAAGAAAAGATCCAGTGTCTGAGCCTAGGTTCTGTTCTAGTTGATCCCAAGACAACGTCCTTTAGTCTCCCGTGGACTTTGGGGGCTGCACTAGGATGTCYTCTCATCTGCAATCAAGGCCCCAAACCCACCCCAGACCCTGCTGGATTTCCAGTACCCTCTCAGGAATCCTTTCTATTTCCCCCTCATGTCTATAGCAGGGGAATCTCCAATCTCACCCTCCATCCCATGATCCCCACATACATACGGATCAGGCCACATGTGCCCAGGGGAGTCTGTCTGGGATTCCTGACAACAGGGCATGCCCACACACACAGCAAGGGCCCACCCCGCCACGCACACCCTGCTGAGGAGCTGCAGGGCTCAGTGCAGGGCTTACCTGCTCTTTCAGCTCTTCACCTGCCGCTCACAGGCAAAGTGACAGCCAGCCTTCCCAGTGCCACGTCTATATGGCCTCCCGCTTGTGATGCGGTCATGACACAGAGTGTCCTCTCTTTGCCAGCCATGACGCTGCCCCAGCTCAGTTACCCCATTTGTGATGCGGGGACGTATGGGGCTGTCACCCTGTCCCAGTGGGGGACTTCGTAGAGTTCAGCCTAAGCAAAGCGGTCAAGAGTCATGAGAGCTCTCGGCAAGTGCCCGCATGGCCAGAGCAAGGCCAGTGCTCTTGGGGCCAGGGGCAGCCCAGGGCAGTGCTGAGCCCTGGCACTGCTCAGGGCCGTACAGCAGCTCTGGTTGTGCACAGGGAAGGGCAAAATCCCCGTGCCTGGGCTCCCCGACACCTTCTAGCTGTGGGGGTGTGTACAACCTGGGGCTGACACTCCAGTCCAGCAGGACTTGAGGAAGAGCCAGGCCTTGCTCACCATGCAGAACCCATCACTGTTGTTGATAAAAACCAGGGAGAGCTGGTTTTTATCTGTGCTGTGCTCCTAACATAGCCCCCACAGAGGGTCCTGCAGCCCTGCCTGGGACTGGCCTACCTTGGGAAGGCTCCAGAGGCAGCTCTGTGGGGCCCTCACATTTGTTAGAAAGGAGGCTGGAACTGGTCCTTGCTGGCCCTGAGCAGGGTCAGCGCTGCTCCCCATTGCTTAAACCCTCCCTCTTTATTGGTCTGCTATGCTGGGGAGCCACATGTGTTGGTTTTGGCCAGTGGCTGCCCAAAGTTGTCTTTGCTGCCCTTCCCTGTCATCCCTCACTGACATAAGAGAGCTTCTGTCTCTATGTGGAACAAGATCCTCTTCTCCTCCTCTGCCTTTGGCTCCCCTCAATGTTTGCTTTGCTCACAGGCAAGCAAAGGGGCAAGGCCACAGAATCACAGAATGTTTTTGGTTGGAATTGATCTGTAGAGATTATCTAGTCCAMCCCCCCTACTCAAGCAGGGACACCAAGAACATGTTCCACAGGGTTGCATCCAGGCAGGTTTTGAGTTTCTCGAAAGTGAGAGACTCCACARCTTCTCTGGGCAGCCTGTTCCAGGGCTCTGTCACTGTCACAGTCAAGAAATTCTTCCTCATGTGGCAAAGCAGCTCCCTGTGTTTCAATGTGTACCCATTACCCCATGTTCTGTTGCTGGCTCACACTGAGAAGAGTTTGGCCCCATTGTCTTTACCTTCTGCCTCAGGTACATGTTGATAAGATCCCCTCTCAATCTTCTCCAGGCTGAACAGGCCAAGGTCACTTAGTCTTTCCTCATAAGACAGATGTTCAAGTCTTCTAATCATCTTTGTCGCTTTATGCTAGACCCTCTCTGGAAGTTCCACATCCCTCTTGTATTGGGGAACCCAGAACTGCACACAATATTCCAGGTGTGACCTCACCAGAGCTGAGCAGAGAGGCAGGATCCCCTCCCTTGACCTGCTGGCAACACTCCTCCTGTTGCAGCCAGGATCCTATTGGTCTTCTGGGCCACAAGGGCACACTGCTGCCTCATGGTTAACTTGGTGTCAACCAGGACTCCCAGGTACCTCTCTGAGGAGGTGCTCTTTAGCAGGTCAACCTCTATTTTGTCCTAGTGCCTGTGGTTATTCCTCCCCGGGAGCAGGACCCTGCACTTGTCCTTGTTGAACCTCATGAGGTTTCTTTCTGCCCAACTCTCCAGCCTGTCCCAGTCCCTCTGTTTGTGAGGGCAGCGCAGCCCTCTGGAGTGTCAGCCACTCCGTCCAGTTTTGTATCATCCAAAAACTTGCTCAGGGTGTACTCCGTCTCCTCATCCAAGTCACTGATGAATGCCGTTTAACAGCACCGGGCCCAGTACTGACCCCTGAGGGCACCACTGGCCACAGGATTCCAACTGGACTCATCACCATTTATCACAACCCTCTGAGCTCTGCCATCCAGACAGTTTTCAATCCACCTCACTGTCCTCTCATCTAACCTACGCTTCCTGAGCTTCCCTACACGGATTTCATGGGAGACAGTGTTGGAAGCCTTGCTGAAGTCAGGATAGACATCCAATACTCTTCTCTCATCCATCCAGCCAGACATTCCTTTGCAGAAGTTAAATACCACTTCCCCTTGATTAATCCATGCTGACTAGTTCTAATCATCTTCTTTTCCTTGACATGCCTAGAGATGATCTCCAGGATGAGCTGCTCCGTCACTTTTCCAGGGATGGAGCTAAGGCTGACCAGCCTGTAGTTTGTGGGGTCCTCCCTCTTGCCCGTTCTGAAGATTGGAGTGCGAAGACTTTCTTCCAGTTCTCCAGCATCTCTCCTATTCTCCATGCCCTCTCAAAGATGATAGAAAGTGGCTGAACTACAATCTCTAACCCAATCCTCTTCAGTCAGGGGAAGGTCTTTCTCCCTCCAGATTTTCTCAGTCACCTCCAGGCTCTGAAGTTCATGGGGACAAGCCTCATCAGTAAAGACTGAAGCAAAGAAGGCATTTAGTAACTCTGCCTTCTCTGTTTCCTCCGTCAGCAATGCATGCACCCCATTCAGCAGCAAGTTCACACTTTCCCTAGGCTTCCTCTTGCCAATGATGTATTTTAGAAGCCCCTCCTGTTGTCCCTGACATCTCTTGCCATATTTAATTCTAAACGGGCTTTGGCCTTTGTCGATGTATTCTCTGTACTGCATTCTCTGACAGTGTTCCTATATTCCTCCCAAGCGGTCTGACCATTTTCCCATGTTATATGTGCTTTCTTTTTCTGTGTTAAGWTTTACCAAGTGCTCGCTGCCCATCCACATAGTGTCCCTCTCCTGCCCCTCTTGCTTGTCTGATTCTGAGCTTGGAGGAAGTGGTGCTCGAATATTAGGCACTCTGCTGGACCATTTTTATTACTAGGGCCCTGCCCCTGAGGATTCCTCCAAGCAGGTCCCTGAAAAGGTCAAAGTTAGCTCTCTTGAAATCCAGGTTTGCAATCTTGTTTCTTGCCCGCTTCTTCCTTGCAGGGTCATGAACTCCAACATCTCATGGTCACTGCAGCTGAGACTGCTCCCAACCTTCATGTTAACAACCAGACCTCTTGCCCATTAGTACCAGGTCCAGCAGTGCCCCTCTCCTCATTTGGTCATCTACCACCTCATCAAGAAGGTATCTGCTGGAACCTCTTGAACTGTTCCTAACTGTGTAGACTTCCCAGCAGACATCAGCACGCTTAATTTCCCCCATAAGAACAAGGACTTGTGATCATGAGGCTACTCACAGCTAYCTGTTGGGCACCTCATTCTCTTCCTCTTCCTGATCAGGTGGCCTGTAGTAAACACCTCCCATGGTGTCATCTAGGTTGGCCTGTGCTTTAATCCTCACTCACAGGCTCTTAACCGATGCTTTGTCTTCCCCTGTACTGAGCTCCATACATACCAGTTCCCCTCTCATTTAAAGGGCAGCTCTGCCACCTTGCCCTTCTGGCCTGTTCTTACTAAAAACCTAAAGCCATCCATGGTTGCATTCTAGTCATGAAAGCTGTCCTACGATGTCTTGGTAATTGCTGTGAGATCATGACCCCACAAGTGCACACAYGTCTCCAATTCCCCTTGTTTATTCCCTAAGATACATGTATTTACATAGAGGCATGTACATAGAGCCACATTTGAATTTGCCTCCCAATGTACCTCTCTTCCTAGCTGGGCCAGCTGTAACTCGACTCCGTGGGCCATTAGGAGCTCTGYTGTTTTGCTGTATTCCCTCTCCAGGCACTGGACATCCTTTGCTGGCTCTAGTGTTAAGCTGGCGTGAATGGCATGGCATGTTTTCCACCAGCATCCCTGATGATATTCTCCTCCCTAACTGAATCTATTTTAAAGCCCTATCAGTGAATCCCACTAGCTCATAAAAAAGGACTTTCTTCTCTCTTTGGGAGAGATAAATCCCATCTGATGACAGCATGCCTGGTGACACGTAAGGCTTCCTGTAGCCAAAGAACCCCAAGTATTGGTAGTGACAGCAGCCACAGAGACGTATATAAACAGGAAGATGCAGTTCCGTAAGATGCAGTTCTTTCAGCATGGCCCTGCCTGCTTCCAGCCCAAAGTGGTCCTCGCCACGACCAGAGCTGAGGACTGTGCTCCTGACCCCCTCACAGCAGTTTTGGGAAGCATCCGTGACACCCGCAAATCTTCCTGCAATGCCAAGGCAAGGGGGTTTTGGAGGAGATGGGCACACTCAGTCCCACAGCAAGGAGGAGTGGTGGTGCCCTTAAAAGCCTTGGCTGTTGTCCCAGGAATGCTACCTGCTGGARTGAGGATAGTCTGCCCCAGAGGGACAACCACTGGCAGACCTTCATCTTCTCTGTCCCTATGGTGGACACCAAGCCTCAGCATCCTCTCCATTTGCTATCTTTAGGGGACTGCACAGTGCCCACCCCAGACATGAGCTATTATATGCAGTGGGTCTCCAGGCAGACATTTTCAGAGCTCACAGAGCMCCAAAGAAGAAGATCACATCGCTTGGTATGCACCTTGGCTACTGTGTTCACCTTTGAGCCTCTTACTGCAAGAAAGACATTGAGATGCYKCAGTGAGTCCGAAGAAGGACAAATTAGCTGGTAAACGGTATGGAGCAGAGACCTTATGAGAGGTGTATGAGGGAGGTGGGATTATTTAGTCTGGAGAAGGGGAGGCTCAGGAGTGACCTTACCGCTCTCTAAAGCTATCTGAAAAGAGGTTTCTGGGAGGTAGTGGTTGATCTCTTCGCCAGAATAACTCTGGAAGGGAAAAGAGGAATTGGCCTCAAGTTGTGACCAGAGGAGGTGGTGAAATTATGAGTGGTCAAGCATTGAAATAGGCAGTCCAGGGAAGTAGTGGAGTCATCGTCCTTTGCAGTGATAAAGTAATGTGTAGAKGAGGCACTTAGGGATGTGGTTTTACAGGTATGTTGTTGAAGCATTTATGACTCCACTTGATCATCTTGAATGTCTTTTCCAACCATTATGATTCTATGCTTCTATGATCCCTACTAAGGGAAAGCATGGAAAATAAAGGACAACAGCCATCCCTTCTCAAAATATCTATGTGTACTCACACTAGCTTATTTTCTTTCTTTTTTTTTCTTCTTTTTTTTTCCTAGGTGCTCTGAAGGCAACCCTGCTTGAGTGGGATTTGGACCAGATGATCTCCTGAGGTCCCTTCCAACCTCAAACAATCTGCCATTCTGCGATTCTAATGACAAAACAAATTAGAAAAGTGGAAACTTTGGAAACACAGCTACTTGGGTCCTGAAACTCTCTCAAGGGTTTTTTTTTTTTTTAATCTCCTCTTTGCATCAGTCCAAAGGACAAAAGCAAATGTGAGAAATTACTAGAAAAGAAAAACTTAGAAAGAAATATGTTAAAAATAAACCTTTGTCTTCTTTTTTTTTTCTCAGAGTGTTTGTCTGGGACATTGTCACTCAATGACTTGGAAATGCTTTCCAAGTACATGTGACCCCTAGACAAGTCAACTGTACTTGGGGTTCTTACCGATATAGGATGAGAGTCTCAAAATGAATCACTGCAAGCTCTGTCTAAACGTGAGGAAAAGCTTCTTTACTGTGAGGGTGATAGGACACTGCAAGAGATTGACCATAGAGGTTGTGGAGTCTCCATCCTTGGACGTACTCCAGTCCCCWTGAGACAGAGCCCTGGGCGAGGTGCTCTCTAGGTAACCCTGCTTGGGCAGGAGTTGGACCAGATGATCTCCAGAGGTCCCTTTCAATCTCAAACAATCTGCCATTCTGTGATTCTAATGACAAAAAGAATTGGAAAAGTGGAAACATTGGAAACTTAGCTGGACTTGGGTCCTGAAACTCTCTCAAGGGCCCTTCATGTTTCAGGCTACAGCTAAAATAAATGGGTGGAAGAAGCTACGGCCACTTCTTTGGATGATCTCTTTGATCATCAATGATAGGTGAGGCCACATCCACACAGTACAGGAGTCAGTTTCCTGCAGGTCTCTGGTCCTTGGTCCTCCTCACAAGCACAGCAAGACCTTGGTGGGAAGTCATGGGACCCAGCTCTGTGTGCTTACCTGCTCTTTCCACATTCTTCACCTGTAAGCACACAGGCAAAACAGGTGCAGGCCAACAAGACCAGCAGGGAGATTACTGTGATGCCGTAACAACATGCAGTTGCTACCAGTTTATCAGAGACAGTGCTCCATGAGCTCACCTCGAGCAGTGCCCGTGATGCAACAGCTCCCCAAAGAGGGAAGTCATCCTGGTGTGAGCAGGAGGCATCAGGCAGTGGTCTTATGACACTGAAGGCCTTGAGTCTTGTGCTTCTTACTGAATGCCCCACCAGTTCTGCACAGGCCAGTCTTGCTCACTACAAAGATCCCAGCTCAAGTCTACAGCAAGTTGCCTTAGTTTTTACTCAACCAAAGACCACCACTCATTATTGTCACCCTTCCCTCCACATGACCAATAGCTTCTGAACAGGCCTTCAGCCACATATGGTATCACCTTCACATTTCCAAATCCTGTTGCACCCAACATCTTCTCAGAGCTCATAAAGTCCAAATGTTTACAGTGTTAAAGAAAGAAAACAGCATCCTCCATCCCCCTGGGAGACCATGGGGCTTAGCAGAACCAATCAGATCAGGTGGCTGTCTGTTTTCTGCACTCCATGTTCTGGTCACAGCAAAACCAACTGCTRGACCTTCATCTTCTCTATCCCTGTGGTGGACACCGAGGCCCATTGTCCTTTCCCATTTGCTGCCTCTAGGGAACGGCACGCAGCTCACACTAGAAACAAGCTGTTGTGTGCAGTGCATCTCCAGGCAGAGGTTTTCAGAGCTCATAAAGCCCAAAAGTTTAAATTGTAAGGACAGCATCCCTACCGAAGAGTGTGGGGCTTGGCAGGTTATATTACAGCTGCTCAATGGAGCTTGTGCTCCCATCAACCCCCTAGCATTCTTGCCATCAGTGCTACTTCATTTCTCACTATGATATGAAGAGAACTCCTTGCCCATCCCTGCGGTTGCAGTGGGGAGGCGCTGGGAGAGGAGGCCCCTCAGCATCACCTGGCACCAGAGGCCACCCACACCTGCTCTGCTGGCCTGATTTCTGCCACACCTCATTGCTCTCCTGTCTTCTTGTGGTTCAAGCTCACCTCCTCTACCTCCTTCCTCTACCTAACTTCCTCAGCATTTTGAGCCTCCCCTCAGTATCTGCTCTGGCCACAGAGAGGYGAAGGGGGAAGATGRCYGTAGATGTCTGGGCAGACAGGGAGCCCATGAGAAAGCCCTGCAGAAACCTCTAGCAGGTGATCAGCCCCAGGCCCTGCCCTCAGAGATGTGCAGCGACATCCCTGTGCTCTCAGCCCACACTGACAACAGACGTACCCAGATTGCCCATGTAATGAGGGTGGAGAGACGGGCTGGGATGGCACCACTGCTCCCCCAGAAGGAAGAGACCCCGCACACATATTTCAACGAACACAACTTTATTGATCCTGCTCCCYGGGAGGGCCTGGCTGGGAGCTGCTSTCGCTGGGTCCAGGCCCCGCTGGGCCCTGCTCCACGTGGACAGCTGCAAGGGGAASAGCAYGGTCAGCCAGCACTGSRGGCCGGGGCGCCAGGAACGGGGCTGCTCTCTGTGCTGGGAACCAGCAGCCCCGGGGTCGCTCCCCACAGGCCACAGGAGCCAGCGCTGCTGTGTCCCTGGGGCTGCTCCCAACCTGCCTCTGCCCTCGCTGTGCCCCGGCCTCGCTGGCACCGTGTCCCCGTAGCATCCGCCACCCACATCAGGAACATCTCATCTGAGATCCCAGCGAGCCTTTCCCTGTCACCTCTCCCCAACAGTCCCAAGCAGCCCCTGGGCAAGACCCCAGCCCCACAGACAACTGCTCCCAGCCCCACTCCCTCAGAGAGCACAGCATCGTCGCACTGCCTCATCACTGTCACATGCTGCTGCTCTCTGGAGAGCCCTATGGGGGCTCTCACCCTGCAGTCACCCTGTCCTCCTAGACTGTGGCTCCACATATACCCCTTTTTCTTACCAGATTAGGCTGTAAATTTCTCCAGGAGCTTGTCGCAGGCTTTCTCGAACCATGGCAGGATGAGGAGRACCCCACAGCAGATGTTGTGTGGCAGAGCTGGTGTCTCTGCCCGTGGTGTCCTGTGCCGGGSAGCCCCATGTGAGGGCAGTGTCCTGATGGGGCCTTCATGTGGCCGAGCCTTCTGCTTCCCAGCTCTCAACAGGGACGTTGAACAAGGATGGCTGCCTTTTGCCTGCTCCATGAGGCCAACAGTTTTCTCTTSCTGCCTCTTGCCCTTGTGCTGGGATGGCTGCCTGTGACCTGCTCCTCTTCTTTCCTGGTCTGCAGCAGCAGGTGGAGGTGAGGTCTGCGAACCTTCCCTGATGGCCATGGATGGTCTGCGGYGCTGAACTTTACCGCACTTGCGGCAGAGTTTCCTGGAGCCGTCCTTGTCCTTGGGGGCTCCCTTGCTCTTTCCCTGCTCTGGCAGCTCCTCTGTTAGGACTTGCTCCTGAGTCATTTGCACCTCAAGGAYGGGACTTCTCTGGCCGTCTCCATCCACGCCCATATTTATGTTGATAGTGATGGGCAAGGCAGGTGGTGTGGGCACGTYCTGCATTGCTTTCTCTTCTCTGCAGTGAATGCAACTCCCAGCCACATGTCTGTAGTGCTCTAAGCTGACAGTCTCTTCTCCTGTCATGTCCTTGTCTGTAGTGCCAGCCTTGTCTGGGAGCCACCCCAACATGTCTTCCAGATGGTTGTTGTATTCCTTGTGAACTGCTTGGCAGGTCTTGTGGAAATCAATGAGGTCTGTCAAGAGACCTTCCAACTGGGGAATTGGGTGTCTTGTCCGTGGAAGTTCTGGAGACGGTGGCAGATGTGCTYGTCCCTCCTCCATGTGTTTTCTCTTTTGGGAACATTTTTTTGGAGGAGGTCTCTTGGGTGCTGGTGTCCCCATGTCCTCACTAGAGCTGCTCCAGCTTGGATGGCACTGGCCTGCTCTTTTCTTGGCATCACTGTTCTTCGATAACAGCTCTGGTGTCCCCATGTCTTCACTAGAGCTGCTCCAGCTTAGAACATACTTGTCTTTTCTTTTTTGGGGACCACTCTGCTTTGATTTTGGCTCTGGTGTCCTCATGTCCTCACTAGAGCTGCTCCATCTTAGATGGTACCAGCCTTTTCTTTTCTGGGGGACATTCATCTTGGATGGCAGCTCTGGTTTCCCCATGTGCTCTCTGGAGCCACTCCAGCGCTCAATTTTCTGGGGACTGTTTGTGTATAGTAGCTCTGATATCCCCTTGTCCTTCGTGGAGCTGCTGCAGCTCTCACAAGAGTGGCCTTTTTCCTCAGGTATGCTCTTCCTAGATGGCATCTCTGCTTTCCCTATGTTGTTCCTGGAGCTGCTGCAGCTCTCATGGGACGGGCCTTCTTTTCTGTGGGGGATGCTCTTCTTAGATGTCAGCTCTGCTGGTCCTGTGTCCTTTCTGGAGCTGTTGCATCTCTCAGAGGACTGGTCTTCTTTTTCCTGGGCGATGCTCTTCTTGGATAGCAGCTCCGGTGTCCCCATGTCATTCCTGGAGCTGCAACAGCTTTCATGGGCCTGCCATGGTGGTCCTTGGTGAGCTCCCCTGCTCTGTAGCAATGTCTGCTCTGCCTGACTGGGAGGGCTGGGGCTCTGCACATCCCCTTGTCTTCCACAACCCTGATCCTTCCTGCTGGTGGCCAGCGGGGACTCCAAAGTGTCCACGAGGCTGCTGGCTCTTCCCGCACGCTCTGTTTTCCAGACTGAGGTCGGCTTCACCTCCCAAACCACATCATGTACTGGTCTCAGGAAAGCGTTTGGAGCAGAGTAAGCTCGAACCAGCTGCCATCTCAGGTGTACTGTGCCATAGTCTGCAATCTCTTCTTCTTCAGGGCTCTCTTCCTCTGGCTGCGTCCTAGTCCAAGACATGAGCCTCTSCTCTCTCACCACAGGAGAAGACGTGGGACAGCAGATATTCTCTTGCTGTGGGCCTGGAGGCTCTTTTGCAGGGTGCCTGGTCTGAGCCTGCCCGCTGAAGCGCTGGACGTGGGAACAATATGGCTTCACAGGGGGAGGCTCTATGGCTTCTTGCTCTGTACTGGGGGACATATCGTTGTGGGCCAGGATTCTTGTTGGCAGCTGAAAATGCTGCTCTATCTGCATTTTTATAATGTGCAGCCCGAGCTGCTTTTTGACAGTCTTGTTGAGGAAGGGCAGCTCCTGCACACTGGGCACCATCACCTCATCAGTCTTGGCATGCCGCTGAGGAACTCGAGGAGCTGGGCCTGGGAACTCCTGCTGAGGTTCAACCAAATTGGCTGACAGGCCCACTTCCCACTGCCATCYATTTTCCTGGACAAGACACTCCACTCTCTCCTTGCTCTCCCAACTGAAGTCCAACTCCACAGCACTGAAGGCAGCTTTGCCTGGGAAGCGTCGTATCTGCATGCTGGAAGGCTGCTCTGAGTCTGGCTCTCGAGGCAGCGGTGGTGGGTTAGAAGACTGGGACCTGTTGTCCTGCAGAGATTTGTAGACAGCAGCCGGCAGCTCCAGGTGTGTCTCTAGTGTCCTTTTCTGGAGAGGTTCCTCCAAGTCATCTTGGGCATCAAAGTACAAGAATGCTGTCTCTGTTTCCATGATGCGCAAGCCCAACACTTGTGGAGATAGAGAGGATACATCCAGGTAGACCTCAAGGTGCTGCTGACACAAGCCAATGCCTTTCACATGGTAGCTGATGCCACCTTCCTTGGCAGGTGGATGAGTTGCTCGAGGTGCTATCTGCTGCTCCCTCTGGCTAGGCTGAGGGTGACAGAGGGCAGGCTGCACTCTAGAGCCTTGAGGCAGATCTTCTCCATCAGAGAAAGAGGAGAGAGAGTCCTCTGCAGAGGGGCTGTCTCTRCTCAAAGAAGAAGAGGAGAGGGATTCCCAAGTAGAGGAGAGAGATGTCCCTGAAGAGCAGCTGACTTCACTTGGTGACTCGCAAGTGATGGACCTGCCCCTGATGACCTCCCGGGTGAGCCTGTGTGAGAGGGAGAGGGTCAAGCTCAAGCCCAGGAGCCACAGGATCTCCCTGCTCCCATTGAGGAAATGGCAGGATGTGTTCCTCCCTTTGGGTCCAGGAGTGTTCCCCAAGTGCCTTGTATACCTGCCAGAGTAGAGCAGATCCCTCTCCCCTAGAAAAGGGGAAGACACTCAGCTCTGCTCCAAGGAGTAAATCTGTTCCAAGGAGTAAACCCTGCAAAGGCCCTAGATCCTCAGTTTTGAGGTGCTTGGATTTCCCCTTGTCCTCCCCAAGCCATTCCCCAAGTCCCTGTTGCTCAGCCTCTGTYTTAGCTGCCTCACATGTTTGAGGCCTCATGCACGTATCTGATGATGTTCTCCAGGTTTTGGTCCATCTCCCAGCAATCCATAATGGGCGTTTCCATGTACCTGTGTGTGGGGAGAAGGCAGGATTAGTAGAATCTTTTTTGTCAAGGGCTGACCGTGGGGGCTGCTTTGCTACAGTGGGAAAGACTCCACTTACCATGACCCAAAGGACTCTGAAGATCTCTGTGGACCTTCTTGGGTGCCTCTCCGGGGTCTCTGCTYGWRCCTCCCTTCCTACAAAGGCAGAGAAAGCAGCGGGTGAGAGGCCATCGTCTCTGCTCCACAGGGATGGTCTGGGTCCTGGTAATGACTGCACTGCAAAGGGCAGGGCAGGAGGGACTTTGTGCTGGGCAGTCTGGCCATGGCCCATGGCTACAGAAGGCTGAGGGCAGCTGCAGGGGACCAGGAGGGTCTGCTCCCCCTTCAGGGGAGGGTGCTGCTCCCATTGTACTTTTTACATCAGAGCAGGTGGGCATTTCTCCAGATCACAGGCTGTTTCCAAAGAAGGACTGCGCTGGGTCTGCCATCCAGGGGTGTGTGGCACCTACATCAAAATTTTTGCTTGTGAGTGAGTGAGAGTTTGGGATTGACTTTTAAATCTCCCCTCTAAAATGCACCTGTAGCAGAGCTGCTGCAGCAGCAGTATGTGACTCTGGGCTGTCTTTGAACTGGCGCAGAGCAGTCCTGCTGCACACAATCTGAGGGCTCTGCTGGCCTGCTGGCACCATCCTCCAAGGCACCAGTTAAACCCAGGGCTCTCTCAGGGCCAGGCTCAGCTCTGTCCYGACCCTCCTGTCCCAGGCTACCAGGGCAGGACTGGTTTACTCCCCCGCAACCTGCCCAGGCACCAACACTGAATCCTACCTTGCAGGAGTCCAGCAGGAGGTAGAAGGCAAGTACCAATATCAGGAACCACAGGAAAGCTGAGGGGATGATATAGTCCATGGTGCTGGGGGAAAAGTTCATTTCTCAGAGATCAGATGTTACTGCTCTTCACCTGCCGCTCACAGGCAAAGTGACAGCCAGCCTCCCCAGTGCCACGTCTATATGGCCTCCCGCTTGTGATGCGGTCATGACACAGAGTGTCCTCTCTTTGCCAGCCATGATGCTGCCCCAGCTCAGTTACCCCATTTGTGATGCGGGGACTTATGGGGCTGTCACCCTGTCCCAGTGGGGGACTTCGTAGAGTTCAGCCTAAGCAAAGCGGTCAAGAGTCATGAGAGCTCTCGGCAAGTGCCTGCATGGCCAGAGCAAGGCCAGGGTTGCTGGGGCCAGAGGCAGCCCAGGGCAGTGCTGAGCCCTGGCACTGCTCAGGGCCGTRCAGCAGCTCTGGCCGTGCACAGGGAAGGGCAAAATCCCCATGTCTGGGCTCCCCACCACCTTCTCACTGCGGTGGTGTGTACAACCTGGGGCTGGCACTCCAGTCCAGCAGGGAGATGATCACTGTGGTGCAGTAACAACGTGAAGTTGCTCCCCCTTTACCAGAGTTGGTGCTCCAGGAGCTCAGCTAGAGCAGTGCCCGTGATGCCGCTCTTCCCCAAAGAGGGGACTCATGAGCTGGGCCTCACAGCCAAGGCAGGGCTGCTGACAGGTGTTGCCTGCAGTAGAGATGGAAAATGCCTTGAGCTTGGGAAAGCACACACAGCACTGGGTACTTTTTCTGGACACATCAAAGGCTCTCTGTGGAGCTGGGGACCTTGGTGCAGGCACCGTCCTACAGCTTCATTTTTATGTGAGCAATAGAGTCATTCATGATGGACTGTCCTCTCATTCTGCTTGATGCAGCACTGTATCTGTGTACCTGTAGTCAATAATATTCCCTTTAACACAGAAATCCGTTCAGTATTATACCACATTCTTCCTATGAAGTTTGTTCTCTTTCATAGCTCCCAAAAATCTTATGTAGTCATCTTTCCCATTAAATAGTCCTTCCAAAGAGTCTCAAGGCCCTTTTCTTCAAAGTAACTCACTGCAGTATATTCTATCCTMTACTTCAAACACTCTCCCCAATTCACTTCTCTTGATCTTTGAAGTTTGGCCTCCTCACCTTAACTCTCCGTGAACAACGGAGCAAATGACACTCCATAGAGCATAACATGAATGTACATGGTTCTCTCTGAAGTATCGTCTATTCAGTATAAACTGTGGTGTGCTACAGAGCTGTGTCTGGTTTAAGCCTCTACTTCAATAATAAAAAAAAAATTACAGCTTCCCCCATTCAGATATTCTTATGTAGGCAGATACCCTTATCTCAGCCCTTTATTGCTTTTTCGTTCAGTATTCCATGTGCATGATTCTTTTTTAGAGACCATCCCAGAAATTCCGGTAGAGAAGCATTTTCTTTGGCGTTTTTCTTTTGCGTTGARCAGAAGTGCATTTAGTTAATAGTCTAAGGTCAGCCTAGCATCAGTTTGGTGAAACAGGGCACCTGGGAAAAAAACTACAGCTCAATGGTCTTTACTCATCTTTTTGCCTTGAGTGGCTTTCTGCCATGCCATGGATGAAGTGCTTCAGTTGCTTCATGAGGGCCTCATAGGGTCAGCGAGAGAGAGAAGAAAGCTCTCAGTTAGCTCTGGCCTGGTCCAAAMCTTATTTTTTACAACCAAGTCCTGCTAATCCTAAATCACATTTTAAAGCCTCTTATATCAACCCTGAGTTAACAAGACTTAACAAGAATTAAAAAGTCTCCATGAGTATCAGCTAATACATGGTCATACTAGTTCACATGTGGTCAACCTGCAGTTAGACAGTCAGACACAGTGATTATTACTTTCTACTGAAATCTCTGATCAATGACATATTGAGAAATATTCCTGAGCATCACAAATATTTGAAAATGTTGTTTACTGCTGGTAAGGTAATCTACAAGCCTACTGCATATTAGATGCATGAAGGAAAGCTTCTCCTTTCAGAAAAAAAAAGTGTATTTCTGATAGCAGTATAGACAAAAGTCTAAAAGTTATAAACTAATTAAAACCAGATTAAAAGTAGGTACATTCACCTAACTGGGTGATTCTATATAAAAGACATCTTCTTTACTAGGATGTCTGTTTGTTGCTCTTCTGCTCAGTCTTTTTGAAAACTTATTCTCTATGTACCATATACTTTATACCTTTATCATGATGCTTTCCTCACTGAAATAAATGCCAAATCTGTAACATAATTTAGAAGCCATTAACAACTGTTGTCATTTTAATATATTCACACTGTCCAGATTTATAATCTTCATATTGATTTTGGGGACTTTGACTTGCTAGAGAAAATAAATCTGATAATACAACTATGACTATACTACAGATGGAATTGATGAAGAAGGAAGAAGAAAGCAACTGCTGTGGCTTCTTGAGTCATACATTTGGGCGTCAGTTTATTATAAAGAGTTAAAAAGTTGTAACAGTTTTCAGGTTATTCAGAAGAAACATTTGAAAGAAGTTTTCTCATGTGAGGACAAAATAGTAACTGTTATAAAAATGCAAATATCACGGAAACACGGAACGGTTAATGTTGGAAGGGACCTGTAGAGATCATCTAGTCCAACCCCCCTGCTCCAGCAGGGACACCCAGAGCATGTGGCACGTGGTGGCAAATAGAAGAAAAAGACCTGAAATCATGCATATTGGCAAAAATAACCACAATAATTAACGTTTATTATGTTTTTAATCAGGTTATAATGACCAAAGCACCCTTTTTGTTTCCATCTATATGTTTTCAAACAAATCCATAATTCAGCTTCATCCAAGTCAGGGTCTTTGATAATACGTACCCTGATAGCTAGCATTTTAAGTAACCCTCCCCCTGAGAAATATTTTTTCCTGCAACACAATTCAAAATGCCAGCATTTGGATTCAAATTCTCTCAATAACTTATGTTCAGATTTCATGCAGTAATGGCTGTGTTGGTCACTTACGTGRAGAACAGTATGGAAAATGGTGCTTTTCTGTGTGAGCTGGACTGCACTTCTTTGTTTTCATATCTTCAAGTGCTTATTAATGTTCTGTCTCTGCTATAAACAAGCAGGTACTTGCTTTTCTTCTGCCTGGTAATTTTGTCTTTGATACTCCTTTCAAGAGGAAGTAGCAACATGCCCCAGCTAGATTTCTTCATCAGTATTTTTAAAAGAGTGCACTGTTTCACATGTCAAGGTATTATCATTGGGGCGTTTTCAGCTGGAAAGGAACAATATTTGCAGCCAACTGATTCAAGGCCGAAGGAGAAGTGTTCATGTATTTGAAGGCACATGTACCACAACCAGTGAAATAAATACTGTCATCTTAGTCATTCACACTGGCAACTGCCTTTACAAACTCCATGGGGACAGTGTATCTAGGTTACTCCCACTAGGTCTGCTTCTCCTTATAGTCTGCAGAAGAGCAAGCAGATACTCCTGACTGCAAGGGTCTRTCATGATCAGTCTCTGCTCATACTGCTTTCAGAGAGGATGAGGATGCAGAGATCACAAAGTCAAAGCTAACTTTGTGATCCATTTTAGTTCCATTATACCACTGACAATGTGACCTGTAGATCCCCTGCCCTGGAAATGAATAATAGGACAGATTGATCTTTCTGCTTTAATGCTAATTCCATGTATTAACCTGAATCCCAATCTTCAGAGTCAAGAAATACTGCTGTTTCTAAGCTCAGTTTTAAAGTTATGGCTTTCATCTGTATGACTGCTCTTCACCATCCTTAGAAATAGGGATAAGGCATAGAGGTTAGCTATCCTCTTCAAAGGCATTTAGAGYGATATTCACCTGATTTTAGTCCTCTAGAGTTGTTCACCTAGTATAACCTGATTGCTTTCTGCATAAATGGAAATGGACATTCCTAGAGGGTTAGGGATAATAAGAAGTTAAAATAAATCAGATATTAGCAATATATCTAGGCATTTAAGTACTTATTTGCCAGGTAAMTAAAATTTTAGGTGAGCTGAATCCCACTTAAAAGTTTAAAATAATGTCTTGTGCTGGGTTACCCTTTTGGCTGAAGGACTAGACTCTAGTATCTTAATGCTCCTCACTTGTTCCTTAAGGAGGCTGAAGACATTTAAGGACCTGTTATAGCACAGGACAAGGTTGAGTAAGCAGTAGTGATGAAAAGTGACTTGTTTAAGCCATCTTTTAAATGAGAAATGACCTGTCCAGATAGATTAAAGCATTTGCTCAAGAAGAAATATTTATTAAAATTTAAGAAGTACATGAAGTATAGTCAAATCAAACACGAAGTACTGGCTGGTGACCCTAGACATGTGCTCAACTTGGTTTAATAACCTGTTTCCATAACCAACCAGGGGCTGTGGAGGAAGGTGACAGCCCCATCACAGGCAGAGCTATGAATAGGATTTTCATAGAAGGRTTGGATGATAGTTTTTCCCAGCACTTTTTGCTCTGCCCAAGAATGCACTTGACAGTGCAAGCTGGAGTTCCATGCTTCAAGGAGGAGATGTATTTTCACTTCACTATCCAGCATTCCTCTGGTCGCGCCCTTGCTAAAACACTGACCACAGGATAGAGGTGGGAGTCTTCATAAAGTCTTTTGCTAGCTTCTAGTGGATAGATATTCATTCTGTAAGAGCCTATAACCCTTCCCAAAACTCTTGATATTTAGCATTAGGTTTGACTATTACTTCTTTAGCTGTCAACTTCCTTTTATATGTCATTAGTGACAACTCTGAGGCCTTGAAGTCATCTTATGGAAACACATGTTCTTTATTTGTGGGATGAAGCATTTCATTTTACTGTCTTTGGGYTGACACCTTCCAACTGTATTGAATATCTCTTTGTTCTTTTGCTGTGAGACATCCAGTGACTCTCACAGTGTCATTCTCTGCCATTTAACATGGAACAATCTCTCAGGAGAAAGTTTATATTGAAAACAAATGGTATGGATAAAAGGGCATCATGAAAGGGAGAACACCAACATGAATCAAACCAACAAACAAAATAAAGAAGCAAGAAAAAAAATCCTAAAGAAATAAAGCTATGTAAGGAAGAACTGAAAAAGAGTCAACCAAACCATTTAATTTTGTGAGCTATAGAGACAAAGATACAGTTCAAAGAAACCAAATCCTACTTGATAGTCTACCTTGCTTTTGCTAACAACCTAGCATATGTGGAATAGATGATTCAGAGACAGATGAGCAGAAGCAGTAGTTATATCCACCGCTGAACTGTGAACTATAACCACTTTTTTTCTCCAAGACTCAAAGCTGACCTCGAAAGCTCTGCAGACGGAAGGAAAGAGACAGATGAGATTGTGGTTTGTGTTTGAGAAAGCCTGATCCTTTGGTGTAAACTTACCCCATTCTCAGAAAGAAAGAAAAAAAAATACCATTTATTCAGTATAAAAATAGTCCACAAGGGAAATTTGTGGCATTGCACTACCAAAACTCCGTTTTTATAATGTTGAAAAGATACCACAAGGGTCATTAAGGATGTCTCACCATGCAAGAATCATTTACCAGACCTTGACGGGGACCTCAAGTCTGACTGCTTTGTCACTAGCCTCTTCTGAAACTCTCCTCATGTACTAACCTCACCTCTTCTGCATGGACCAGTGAGTCATTATATTGCCCTCACAGTCAAGTGAAGTTCCCCCAGATATTGTACCATATAATACTCTTACTGAGCACCAACCTGGGATTCAGTAAAACACATTTTCTCTTTCAAAGTCAGAAGATTCAGGCCATCTTTCCGGAAACATTTAATAGCAAATATCCTTTGAAGGACTCCAAACACAAAGTAGAGCTCTTCATTGTACTAAACTTTGCAGCAATATTTAGCCCTATCTTCAGGTGCTGTTCTTTTATTTACTTTTCCTGGCAAAGCAGCAATCCAAAGGGGTATACTTTGTTTGGACATCCTTTCTCAGGGTCTACATTAAGAATCAACAGTTGTCTTCACCATATCCTTTTCTACTGAGCCTCTTCCTCATTCCGCACTTTCGGAAGTGCAAAACTCCCTCTGATATGCCAGTCCACCTAATTACAGACTTCTGAGCACTATCAGGAAGAACCAGGTGAAATTATAGGAATTCCATTCCACTTCCAAAAAGAGTTCTTAGCAGAGCAAGGACGAAAGCAATGCATCAAGAGAAAATTAAAATTTGATATGAGAATAAAACAGGGTTATTCTCTCATGCACTGGAAACAAAGATTCCACAGGTCAGATTCAGCTGTCCTTTTCTCTGTTGAAATTATATGCTATTCCAATATACAAGTCTAGAAGCACTTAACTTTAGTCAGGGGAATTTAAATGTCCATCAAGATACTGACCGATTTAGGAACCTAGACTCTCTGAATGACCAATTAATCCCACCTGATCTTAACTTATCTCTGGCCAGCTCTCTTCCTCACCTGTGCCAGCTCTTTGCCTTGCCCTTTGTTAGCTACAGTTTCCATCAGTAGAATTGCTGAGGAATTGGTCAATGCCTTTGTAGTACATATGCAGTACTTAAGTTTTGCATGAGCCCCCAAGGATGTGACAAAAGCAGAAATGACTCTATCCTGTATGCTTTATACGAGTTTAAAAATACTTAAAGGATTTTAAATTATCAAGAATATTTTGTCACTAGCTCTGAATGTGTTTTGGGCATAACAGTATTGAGCAAAGAAATGCCATTTTTATGTAATCACTCTTCAGAGTTTTTCCAGATACAATTCTGTGAAGCAACTTGCAAGTCTTCTTCTGTTAGTGAAATATATGATACTAGTAATTATTATAGGATAAAAGCTACTTAAGTTACATAAAAATCCTGTTTTGTCTTCAGAACTACTGTTCTTGTTTTGCACATCCTTTTGTTTTCAGTGTCCAATAACAGCTCACATCTCTTGTCCTGTTCTTTGCAAATCACTCACTATATTTTTTTTGAGAATGAATGTTCAGCCTTAAGTACAAAATGCTTGGACTGTTATAAAGATCAAGCACACTGTGAAAACATCTGGGAAACTTGGCAGCAAAGTGCTGTTTGGAATAGTCAAGTAGCTGGCCAAGTCCTTGACAATGGATTGCTTGGAAAACATGTCCTTGAAGACTTGTGGAAAAAATATGAGATTTGGGTGATGAAAATGGGAKAAATGTCATTTCCAAAGTAATGATATTCTCAGCTGTTTTTTTATTTTATGTATGTCATTTCACGTACATGTGCATATATACCTGTGTGTTTACATGCCAACATAGGTCAAAGGGTGATGTCTTTATTATTTTGCTCCACAGGTGCCTTTCGGTCATTGCACTGCTCAGTTTTGCCTCAGTGAGTGAAACTCTGAATCAAAAACTTCTTTGTTCAGTCTTGGAAAGTTACAGTCTGGAAGGGATATTACCATATTCAGATGTGCTTAGAAAAGAGAGTTGCCCAGAACAGAGAGCAAAGAAGCAAGCAACTCAGAAAGACTGTAAGAGGTAAAGTTGTGCAAAAGTCAGCAGTGTGGCCTCAGAGACCAGACAGGCCAGAGGCCAAGAGCCATCTGGAAACTCTGGATGTTTCTTGAGCCTCAGAAATCAAGAGCTCTACTCCTGACTCCAATAGAGGTCATTGTATTCTATACATACCTGAACGAGGCAAGGAACTTAACGCTCCAGACTCATAGAGGTGTTAGATGCAGATACTAAGTTTTAAAACTCAAGTATTCCCAAAGTTTTTTTCATGAAGGTTTGCTCTAAGAGGGACACCTGTCTTAGTCAATGTTGGACTCTCTCAGCCCTTGTGCTGATCATTTATTTTAACTTTGGTAAACCTGATTACTGCTTCAATTCCTTTTTTATCTCAGCAACAGTGCATGAGAATTATATTTCATTAGTTAATACACAGTGGCTATGAAGTTGGGATGTATCTATATGTGTTCTCCACTGACACAAGAAGACTCCTTTTATTACTGTAACAACAATGTCTAGATGATAGACTGACCAGATTAAAAGAACCAAATGAATTAATTTCAGTCTTGCTGAGTTCAGCATTTATACTGATTTGGTTCAAAACTCAGAATCTGTCTAAGCGAAATAATCACGTAGTATTGGTTAAAAATGTCACTTAATAGAAATAGCTAGATAATAAGTATGACCTAGTGKTTTTAATTAAGTAAAGCAACACAACAACAAATATTTAATAACTCTCCATTATCGGCAGGATGTACCAGATAGCCTAGCTAGACTTACTAGCTCCTACTTTGATTTTAAACAATAAAGATCTTCAAACTCAGCCTGTTGTAATGACAGCTGTMGGACAAGGTCTGTCCTGTTTCAACAGTCAGGTAACTGACCTGCCAGTCTCTAACTCCTAGAGTTTACATGTGCCCACATACAAGCCACCACAACTCRCAGAAATTAGTACCTCAGGGACACCCTTTACATGTATCAGGCTCTGTTTAGCTTGGTGCACAAAGCAGTTGAGTTTGGAGGAAATCTCCACCCCATCCTTTTGCCTTGGGCCATCTTACTCCCCYAACACAAGGCTGCTTTTACATTTTGTACTTGGCAGCTGTTTTGAACAGTAAGTCCAAAAGATGGTGAAATATTAACCAACTACTCTGCCTCTTTTTTTTCACAAAGGATAGTTGGAGCACTGATTAACCCTTCACCCTCCCCCACTGATATTTAAAATATYAATCTTAAAAGCCTGAGTGGAGCCCAGCTCTGCTCTGTTGAGGACTGTGGGACTTCAACCCTTGATGTTCAATCGCTGTGGTGCTGTCACAGCTGAGTTCCTTATCAGCATCTGCCAGTGCCAAATTCCCAAACAGAAAGAGGAAAGAGAAGAGCTGTATGATTCTGCGAGAAGCATCATAAAAGTAGTCACATTATCCTCATACCCCGGATACTGAATCTGTCTGGTGCTTTAAACGTCTGAAAACATAGGGCCCAGTTCCCTGTTGGGGGAACTTAACCATGCCACATATATTGTTTTACAGGCTTCAGGGGAAGACTTTTTAAAGCAGAGATTGCTTACAGCCCAGTCGTTTCTGTCCCCTTGCAAACAGCTGCAGTTCTTTATTAACAGGTCTAAAAATACGCAGCACACCAAATTCTAGATGAAATAAGTTTCGGTAGAATAAGTAATTTATTTAAGGCACCTTAATGAGCAAAATTAGCTGTATCTGAAACCATGAGATCTAGAAATATGCATAAAAATCACAGAGACAATAAATAGTAACTCACTCAGCAGTGTATTTTTCTGAAACAAAGTTTTAAGCCTCTCACTATTTAAGAAATAGGTAGCTACCATTGAGTTCAAATGTATATTTGATCAGGGACTTCCAGCAGAGCCTGACAGCAGATCCTCCCTGTCCAGCACAGCCACATCTATATGTTAGACTGAAAAGCAGACCCTCGTAAAACTAAAATGTTTAAATGTTTAAAACTCAAATGTGCCAGATCTTAAGACATAGTTTAATGTAAATATRCATGGAATCAAATACTGCAATCATCAGATATTTTAAAACAGCTTTAGGGCTCATCTAACTAGCTGGCTTTATGGCATTAAACAGATTTAATAAGAATTTGGGATTTGTATAGGTACCAAATTAATGTGGTTCACACAGATACCTTTATCAGACAGTACACAGGACTAATCCAGTCTAGATCTTATATTGTAATGCTGTTCTCCACTAAGGTCATCACCTGTGTATCTAAGATCTTTCTCTATGAAGGAAAAAAGAGTTCTATAGCAATGATTTAAGAGTTAGTACAGATAGGGCTGAAAAGCTTGTAATAGCATACAGCAAAAGGCCGTATGCATGCAGCTGACTGATAGAAAGATACATGGCTGAAAGAAACTTCTCTRTCTCAAATACAGTCTCAACAGCTGGCATCATTGCTAGAGCAAAAGAGGCGATGACGCGCGCCTTCTCCTGCAGGGTTTATTCTCYAGTTTCCAAGACCACTTCTGTGGCAGCTGTGAAACCAACAGCTGGGTTTCGGGGGCGTCCCCTTCCTGCCCTGCCTCCTCTCTGCCAAGGAGGGTGTTTGGATGTCCCTGAAGGTGACTGGTTTGGGCCAAAAACAGGACGTCTCACAGACAAGGCCATCCTGTGTGTCCTCAGATCCTGGAAATATTAGCCTGGAAATTTTAGCAGGGATTGAATATGATGCTTATTTTTTTGGGGGGGGGAAAAAAAAGTCTAACTTTCTAACTTTGTCCTGCCTGGTGTTTACTTGAGACACACTGAAGACAAGCAGGGTGTAATAAATAGACAGATGCAGGTTTCCACACCAGTACAAAACTTTTATGTGCAACTGATTGTGACTGAACCACATGCCATTTATTTTTCCTGAAAACTAAGCAAAGAATGATTATGATGAGCAACAATCAAGAAAAAGCAGTGAGAAAGCCCAAATCAATGTTTCAAACAGCCGGTGTGTATATCAGTCACAGTGTATGACCCGATCGCTTTCAGGTCTGGCAGATGCTCGCTGTCCCAAGGAAACATCACACACCATAGTGATGCACAACAATTCCACGAGTTTTGTTGCCAAAATGTAAAGCATTTTTACAATAGCCTTTGGGAAAACAGAGTATAATTGATTATAAAGAAAAAAGAATGGAAGCAAGTGCAGGAATCCTGGGTCCTTTGACATAAGCTAAACAGGGACCTAGAACAGATGATCAAGATGTGAGTGGTTGGCACTGGTCAGTCAGAAAAAGGCAAGGAAAAATCTGCTAAGGGGACAGGAGAGCAGTTTTATGCCAGCAGTCACTGCACTTAGCAGGATTTCCTGTCTAGCCCTGACGTGTGGTTGCTCTGTAAGGCCTCATTTTTGAAAYTGAGAGACTTCAGATTGAAGGAGACTATGCTATCCAGGTTCTCCTGTTCTCATTAATCTTGTTTGGTTCTGTTTATCCAAGAAGCCCAGAAGGCTGCACAGTGTCCTTCAGGAGCAGSAGTCATGATAAAATATAGCATCAGCACTGATGGTCTTAATGGCTGAAGTACTTCCATGTGCTGCTGCATGTTACATTGGTGATACACCTTTGCAGGCAAAGCCTGGCTGACTGAGTCCCATATGCATCCCCATTTCTGTCACAAAACCCATCCATGAGGAAGATCCAGCTGGATTCTGAGCATGTGCTTTTTTTTTTTTTTTTTTTTTTTTCTCTTGATATAACTGAATTTTAAGTGTTCATCTTCAGGAAGTCCATAACCTTTCACAGATTTTAGCCTGATTTTAACTTCTCTTCTATATACTAACATCAGATGCTAACATCAGCTGCTATACCTGCTAACATCAGATGAACATTGTGATGTTCTTGTTATGTGTGGGAGAGCACTTTGGTATGCCCTTCTAGATTGACTTGAGGTTAGAGAGATGGTAGACCTGAGGCAGAGAGATAGTGAGAGGATGGATTAAATGGATGTGTTTAGGAAATKATTCCCTCCTAGAGAACATACCCTGACAGTCGTGATACACAGAAAAACATACATGCATATGGACAGTTAGGAACTGTTAGCAGCTAGCATAGTTAGCAGCTGAAAATGTCATATAGCAAAATTTCATATAGCAATAATTTTTACATAGCAATTGGGAAAGTGGTTCCTATAAGTGCTTGTACTGAAGGAAAGGCTGCAGTCTGAGTTCAGCCCATTATTAGATGATTGAGAATGAAGAGAGGTTTGTAATTAATGTTTCAAATGCAGGAAAAGACCCATTAAACCTGATGCTCCCAAAATGATTTTTTTTTCTGTCAGCACTCAAAAGGCTCCTAACACAGCCAGACAGGAATGATTTGTAAAGAATAGATAGTAAGTGCAGACATATTAGACTCTAGCAGCATCAGCACTGCCCTTGTCTTCCAGCTCTGCCACAGACCCGAGAGAGAGGCAGTGCCCGTGCAGACTATCCCACCTAACTCCCACTCTGTATTTTGCAGACCCTGGCCCAGAGAGAAGACCATTTCCAGCAGCAATGAGCTCTGTGCATAGCTACATCCAGGGCAGATTACAGCAGCTTGCCAAGCTCAGCATGGAGCCTCCATCTATTTTCTGGCCAGCTGCATGGAAGGGAAGGCAGAAGCTCCAAATGGGACGCTCATGCTGTGAGTCCTGCTACTACTCTTAGCTCCTCTGGTGTATGTGACATCTGTCATTTTAGAAGACAGAGGAAATTTGACAGTTAACTTCTGGGGCTAAAATCGTGGGATTCCACTGTTCTCCTTAATGGTGCCAGGCTAGTGATGCTCRTATTTTTCATTGGCAGAGAGTGCCTTCAAAGAGAAGGTGAATACTGTAGGTTGTGAATTACATGATTCATGATCTGTCTCTTCATTCGTTTTACCAATTAAATAAATAAACTATTATAAACCTGCTTCTACCACCAGTGTATAATCTGTTAGCTTTGTGGGATGCCAAACATATAACTATGTAAATTCAGTAAGCCTTTTTTTGATTTTTTTTTTTTTTTTGGTAAATGGGAATTATATGAAGTAATGGTTGGTAATACATCTCTAAGCCCTCAGCCCTTTGTAATTCCAGAGTCCTACAAATAGTTACAGCTGAGAACTAAGAACAGAGATACAGTCAACCCTTTAAGTGTCTGTTACTCCCTTCAGAAGTAAAGCTACTTGCTAATTGCTTGCCAGGCTGCAGGTGAATAAATCCCACTGAAAAGGTTTTGAGCAGAGTAGCATTTTCATTCTTGCTTTGTTAAGTGCTCCCTGAGAGCCAGGCAAAAGCTTCGTAGTGCTCAGTCTCCATAGGAACCTACCTGTGGGCTTCGAASGTGTGTGATTGCCTAGCAAAACCTGGCAAATGTCACTTGCTACAGCTCCATCCGTACCACAGCTGAAGCTATCCGAACCGTGAAGGTGTTAAATGAAGAACAGATAGCGAAATAATGGTCTGTGCTTTAATTCTTCCCAGTGATTTATCAAGCTTACCTTGTCATGTTAAATAAACCTCCCCATTCTTTACAATTTGAGGATGTTGACTGACTTTCCTTTGCTAGAGGATGCTGACAAGACCACTAATGAAAATTAATATATTGTTCTTTAGACTGAAACATCTATGGCTGTGTGGGTGTTAAATTTTAGGATCATGTGTATTTGATCAGGTTTTTTGCCTTCTACTCCGAGTATGCTCTAATCCCTAAGCTGTGTATATACTTATGTGCATGTGCTGCATGTGTATATTCTAGTTTTCCTCACCTTCTCTGTCAGAGTTATTAAGTTTTTTTCAGGCCAGGTTTGCCCTGCTTGAGCAGGGCCATGGAGTGCAGAGGAGAAAAAGCTTAACATAAAGTGATAAAAAGCTTCAGCTTCTTCCATCCATGCTCATGAGAAACATCTTTTACAAATATCTAGAAAATGGTTGGATTTAAGTAACCAAAGCTGCACAAGAGGTAGTTCTCAGTGAGGATGTCTTTACTAGCAAATAAAAAGAACCTGTAGTAAGGGCTCAGGTGCTGGCACACGTTTGTCTGCATATTTGGTCATTAACATGCACCTTGTCGCTGCTGGCTTGTACCCATCAGCACTGTCTCAGTGACAACGCTCAGTTTGGGGAATATCACAAGCCAAGGAGTGTTCCCAATGGTTTCTTTAGAGTCAATCATGCTGTTTAGGGACACAGAGTTTAGCCATATGGATGTGAGCTGCAGCCTGCCATTTTGCCTCAGGGTCAGCAAATGCTCCCTGGCCTGTTTATTTATAAATATACTTCTAAGAGATAAGCCAAAACTGGCTACAATCTGTTAAGTAGTTTTAAAAGTGAAGTCACTTGAAACTATGAAAGCTTAAAAGTCACTTAAAAGTGACTTTTTGCTATGTCTATGTCACTTAAAAAATACTGAGAGGGAATTATTTCCATTTACAGACATCACTGAAGAACCAGGCTGAGCAAACTCGTACCTATTTTGGCAGAGAATAAGAGTTAAAAACTCAGAGATCTAGTGCCATCCTTTTATTTTTGTACCTGGATTCGTGACAGTTGTGTCTACACGTTCCTGGTGGGGCAGGCAGCCGTGCRCTATGGTGTCCTGTGGCTCTAACGATGGGGCAGCAGTGGCTGGAGGGAGACACAGCACCCCCCWGCTCCATCCTTGGGCTTCCTTCTGGAGAAACCAGCATGTGGGAAAGGTCTCACCGCAGCAAGGGGCTGGTGTTTATGTTCAGGACACATCGACCTCAACCTAGCAGTTCACACACACTGACAGATCCAATAGCCTACCTGAAGCTAAAGTGATCAAGTGAGGAAAGAGCAAATTTTTAATGCAAAGGTGCATTTTCATTTTTCTTAGGATATCTACTGGCTTTATGATGTCTGTTTGGGACTTTCTGGTAATATATTTGTATCCAGGCTACAAAAACTCTGCTGGCCTCCCTTATCTGCCTTCATATCATATATAAGCTTCAAATTTCCAGCAACATTGTTCTGAAGATTTTCTTTCACAAAATTTGATTAAAGCATCTCTCAACATTGTTTTTTCTTTTCCAATATGAGCAACTACAAAAATCAATCAGAGACTTATCATCAGATGGATGTTCAGCAAGTAAGAAGACTAAACACATCAGGAAAGGARTGAAGAAAAGTCTGACAAATGAAAAGTTAGTCCTCACAATTTTACTCAAAACAGTGAATAGGAAAGCAAATATGTCCTTTATTTTCATGTTGATATCCTGGAGAAATACTCAGACTGCTGCAAATGTAATGAAGGGGGAGCATAAAATACTCTGAGGCTTTTGGAAAGGAAGCAGCTCTCTCCCAAATCGAGTTAGATTAGGGGAGCAGACCCAAACTGGCCACGTAGGATGTGTTCCCACAGGAAAGGGACACACAGGAGCAGTTCTATATAGCTTTTGTTTCTATCTGGCCTCTTTTTACTTGTTTGTGTCTCTTCTTTGGTCCGCCCCTTCACAGTGCCACTTTCCATGGTCCATGKGAAGCATATCCTAGTGAGGAGTCGTTTCCTTAGATCTGCTGATCACTTTCTCAGCGTTGCAGGCTCCAGCTTGGGGATGGGTCCTCCTCCCTCAGTCTCTGCCATTTTSCCCTCATGGATGCAAAACTGTGCTGTCAAAAAGTGCCCAGAAGACAGGACCGTGCTGTCCTGAGGAGGAAAAGCTGATTCCCCAAGGGAGTTTTTGAGAGTCTCTGCAGCAGCAGGACATGGAGAGGAATGGGAAGGTTCTAGAGATGCTGGAAGTGCGTGGCAGGCCTTGGCAGGAGATAAGGCATCATCAGGGGTCAATGGTCCAAAGCATTGTGCAAAACAAGGGTAGGAGATTGGAGATCTGAGATCACCATCACCAACAGCACATGTTGTGCTATTTCCTAGGCCAGACTGTCAATCTTTGCCCAAAGCTGCTGGAGTTCAGGTTCTGCTGGTGCCTATGCTGTAGCCAGGCCAGTTGCACAAACATAGTCAAATGGGCTTCCAGTTTTATGGTGAAGACGCCAATAACAACCCAGCCTCGGCAATTGTTTGTTCCAGGGAAGCTGCAAAACCTGCCAGAGAAGACAGGTAAGTATCCAGGCCACAGTCAGCTCAGTCGCTTCCTTAAAAGGCTTTTGGAAGCAGTCCATAGGCAGTGCATCACATTCTGTAAGCACTCCTCTTGAACCTAAGATTATTGCTGGAGAGTTTTAACTGAGGGTATGGAAGTACCGGGAGTGAATCACACAARAACTCTCTACCTAGAACTTCATGGCCAATTAGCTATTACCTCAGAAACGCTGCCCCATCGCTGTCAGCCCAGGCTTTTCCCACAGCTCCCAGTCGGTTTCACAATTCCCTGGAGGGCTCCTCTAATCCACCTTGGAGGGCAGAGCAGAGGGCAAGTCCTACTGGTTCTCCTTTTGTCTAACGTGCTGAGCACAGCACCAGAGTGAATGCTTCTAAGAAATGACATCTGGTGTCCTGACAGTAAATAACAAGCTATCAGAGGAACACCCTGGATGCTCTATTTGCTCTATTTGCTAACTTGCTGTTTGTCCAGCATAGAAGGATATTGAGCTACTAATGGATTTCGCCAGTGATTTTCAGTTAGCAAAGGTTTATGAAGACATAGTTTTATGAGCTCAGAGAGTAAATGGTGCTAGATGTATAATTGATGGCATTATTCCAATGTACATACTATGTCATTTTAAATACTATATAAAGGATATGGTACTTTAGAATATATGCAGGGGTAGGGGAGACAAGATTAAAGTAAGATATAGAAGCTTATTCTTTCTAGATAGATGTGTAGAATTGACAGGAAAAATCGTTTTGACCATTAAGAAATGACAGCTATTTCTGAAATGCACCACATCCTGTAATGAAAGCATAAATGTTACTGGTACACCACTGGGCTCCCCAGCAGTTTAGAAGAGGAAGTAGCAGTATCTCATTTATCTGGAACCACAGGAGGAAGTTCCTGAAGGAGAAGTTTGCTGCACCCAAGTAGCCTTTCTCTCTGGAAGGAGTCTAGAGCAAGTTCTCCTTGTGCAAAAATAAGCATGAGCTCTTCCATGACCACAGTGTTGGGTCACTGCTTGGCTTGTAGTTTTGATGTTTCAATCCTTAAACTTTCCCTCTGGCACAACAGTGAATTTCTGAAGGTTTGCCAGTTCACGAATGACACAGGCAGATCATCCCCGGCTGAATCCCCTCCTACAGCCATTGACTGATGAAATCATTAGTTTTGAATCCTTCTTTGAACTCAGTTTTCAGAAATTATCCTGTGCTTTACACAGAATCACAGAATATTCAAGGTTGGAAGGGACCTCTAGAGATCATCTAGTCCAATGCCCCCACTCCAGCAGGGACACCCAAAGCACGGGGCAYGGGGTGGCATCCAGGCAGGTTTTGAAGATCTCCAGAGAAGGAGGCTCCACAGCCTCCCTGGGCAGCCTGTTCCAGGGCTCTGTCACCCTCACAGTAAAGAAATTCCTCCTCACATGGAGATGGAACTTTAGTAAAATGATCATCATATAATGGCCTGTACCTATGCCTTTTGATTTCAGTGGAATTGTGACTGTTACCAGTTTAGCTTTTCATTGATAAAAACATGAAGTTCAAAATTCCTTCCTTATTTGTAGTGTAGGACTCAGTCTTTTTATTGTTTGTATAGCTGAACAGCAGTAAAGTGCCAGAGTGCCTCATGAATGGAAGTTAAATACAGTGGGTGGTAATGCAATCTGAAAAGGTTGAGTACATATAACCTTCAGAAAGGAAATTTACTATATTTTTTTCACCAAAGATCAGCTGAGCATTGTGTTTACCAGTCATGAACCTGACAAGTTGTGGCTAGTTCCTATGATTTTGAAAATGTTCATACTGCATTTTTGGTGTGGTATTCCCTTTCCTAGGGGAATTCCAGTTAAAATGCGACTGTAGTTTGGATTCTAATGTAATCTATGAGGATAGAACAAAAACAGCACATTTATTCCAATGAAATGTTTTTATTTCTTTTTTTTTTTAAAATGAAAAATCACACGACAGAAATGTAACTTTCCTTCATGTAACTTCTCCAAGCTGCACTGCACTTCACATCTGTCCTGACTTGCATAACCTATTCTATTGGCATAGAACAACAATGTTTAATGAGTGAGCTGTTAAAATGTGCTGTGCTCTGGTGAAAAAAAAGCAGTCAAGGAAAGACTTTCTATGTTTAGTTTTGATTGACTTCTTATTATTGACTTTTGTTGTCTTTTAAATTTCATAGGGTAAAACTTTGTGACTACCCTTAGGAAAACAGATCACATCTTCATCCCCTGCTTTTATTTTCTTATGTCGCTATGACTACACACTTACAAATATCCTCTCAAAGGCAGAACAATAGAAACAAGTAGATTCCTGTCCCTTACAGCCACTTTTGGTTAGAGCTTTGTTCCAACCAGAATTGTATCTGCACACATTTGTTTTCCTGTATGTGCTCGGGTGTTACGTGCATTTATTCAGGGAGTGGTGCATCATCCACAGAAACGGCCTACAAACTGAAAGTAGGCAGTCAAAGTAAAAGGACACTTGGATTACATATGAAATTTTATGAAAAGTGTTGCATTTGTTTTCTCTTCCCTTTGCAATCAATCTTGTGTAAAAGCTATTCACATGAATCTGCTGTGGATGCAGTGGTGAAGAACCTTAATCTGCCAGCATGGGAGAGACTGGAAATTTGGGACTGTATACAACCTGTCAGACATTAGACATAAAACAAAGTAAAAAAATGAGGAAAACGTAATGGGCAAATAACTATGCTTGTGCCTTTTGCACAGTTAACTGGAAATAATAAACCAGTATTCGCACCCAAGGATAGTAAAATGCTTCTCTTTGTCCTTCCTTACACATTACACAGCACTTTACATGAAAACAACCGTAATAGCCGCAGAGCTATTGCCAAAAGCCTTCTTTCCCTTTGGGGAAAGTAATCCAAGTAAACACGTTGAAGGGCCTTTGCGGTCTAGCTGGGCACACAGTATTTTGTGGCATGCYTCTTGCGTTGTGCGGCACACCAGATCTCAGTTTTGCAATCAGATTTTCATAGAATTATTGAAAATGGTAGTTTGGAAGGGAGCTCTGAAGATCTCTAGGCCAACCCCTGTGCAAAGCAAGGCTAGCTTCAGAGTTAGCTCAGGTTGCTCAGGGGATTTGTCCAACTAAGGTTTTGACAAATCTCTAAGGGTGGACACTCCACAACACCTTCACGTTACACAGATCACAATTTCTGGAGAAAAAATAAAATACTGAGGTGATCCCATGATAATGTTATGAAAATATTTAGTGAATTAACTCTTATAAGTAGAAAAAAATGTATATATATATTTTTTTCTTGTAATTACATAAGTATGTTGTATCACTCTCTGTTGACACTGTATAAAGGTAATGCATGGAAAAGAGGCTTGATGACTGGCTGAAATAAAGTGGGGATTGAGGAGGCAGCATTGAATTTTCCCACTCAGATGACAGTATTTTACAGGAAGAGAGATATATTTGTTTTCCTTTTCTCTTCCTAGGTAAGATTAGATTTTGATATTATCTGAATGCAGACTCTATATCACTATAGTTGTGGGTATAATCCCTGTGGTGTTATGTGTATACACAATTTATGAAAAATGTTGATTTATTTGTATATTAGGAACTGTGAGAGAAGGGCAAACACTTTGCTGCCATACAGTGCTGTAATACTGGGGCAACATTTTGTTATAACAAAGGTAATAACAAAACTGATGAAAAATGATGCGTATTTAAGCAGCATAATGACAGCAGCATGAAAGCAAATGCTAGATGAAAATGTAGGTGTATAATTCTTTGTGATCTAARCAAGCAGAGCTCTTCACTTAATTATTCCAAATAGCACTACAAATGTTATTTCCAAAACRCAACCGCTCCAGTAAGTAGGAAGGATGGAGAGAGGGTCATGCAGGTTATATAGCCTGATGGTACATTTACCTGAGAGGAAGAGGACAAAGGCTTGGTTGAACTAAGGCATTTTAAAAGGAAGAAAGATCCCCTGTTCCTTATGTTCAGTTCACATAACACTGTACAAGAGACACGCATTTGGAGAGCCTGGGAACAAAGGTAGGAAACAGCTGCTACCACAGCATTCCCACAAGGAATTCACTTTTGATCCACATATGCATACATATATAGGCATATATTTACATACATATTAATTTGTATGTGCGTGTGTGTATATATATACATTCTCTGACTGAACTTCACAGCTTCTCCTTCACAGGACTCCATCAAGGGTTACTTTAGAAACAATCTTGATATCTTTCCTGATAACAAAAAAATCCATTTGCTCCCGATCCCAATCCACTGCAAACACTTCTTGTAATCTCTGAGCACTCAAAACTCTTTCAGCACGTAAAGTACATAGCAGCCACTATAARCTATCCTTTAATATCACATACAAATGTTTACATTTGTGGAGACTAAATTTCCGCTCCTTTTTTTTTTTCTTCCTATCTTGGTCTCACAGCCACTGAATTCTTGTGGCYGTTATTGACACTGCTAATTAGCAGCATCACTTTCATTGCAAGCCCAAGGCRAGAAAACCTGTGAAAAATGCCCTTGCTGACTCACAGGTGATTTCTGTTCTCCAGAACAGGAGTCCAGTCTAGCTCAGTCCTCCTGCCTAGGCTGAGTTGGACGTCGCTGGGTCCAGGCAGCTATTCGTGATATGGGGTGCAGTGTCAGTGGCAGCTTTTTAATAATGTAATCCAGAAGTGAAAGGGTATTGTTTACCAAACCTGTTTCAAAATGGCTGATTAATCAAATAAATGGATGTTTATTGAAGCTGTTGCTAGGTGCTTGCTGTTATTGAGATAATTGTATGACTCAACTAAACTAGACAAAGAGCTCCACTGTTGCGCTCAAGCATCAAACTCGCTGCAACTTTTGTAGCATGACACCACAGCAAGCAGAGAAACTTTGCTCTTTCTTCTCATCTTTCTCTTTCTTTTTTCTTTTTTTTTTTTTTCCCTGAAGGCTAATCACTTAGTTGCTTTATCATCACATCATCTGCTTTTATAGTCAGCTTCAAATGCCTTCCTTCCATAAAGCCTAGTAGTAAACACAGACCCTTTTGCAAAACTGCTTCCCAGCCATGGAAGGGTATTTTCTTATTAAAACTAAGATGCATTGACGGAACTCCGGGTCTTCTCTATATTAATTATTGCTATATCCATGCCAGTTTGTGCTTAGCATTTGCATAAACTATAGGCTGGTAACCATTCAAAACATTTGTTTAGTAAATAATTGGGGCAAGCTTTGTGGAGAAAGGTAATATTTTCATTAGACCAGCTGATAAAGATGGAAACAGCACACAAGCCTTCTGGCACACAAGCCCTTCTTCAGGTTGAACTTGCTACTTCAAAGCCATTCTGCTTTTCCAGCTACTTGCATTTTCTTTTTCCTCGGTAAAAGCTATTTCCTCTCTCTGTAATTCTCACCAATTCTCACCACACATATTCTTAACTCTCACTACTACAAAAACAAGGGTACTACTAAACGGTACATGATCAGACAGGCTATTAGTGGAGACTTTATGATAGAAATTAGATCATGCAACTCATTCCTCGTTGTTCATCCAAAAAATGGAAAATTTTGAAARGACAGATACTAATAGGTACTATTATAGAAATTTCTCTTCAGTACTCCATCACTAGAAGAAAGCACAAATTATATGAAGCCTAATTTACAGGATGAGTGTTAATCAGTATAGGTGGGGGAGCACTGAAAATGCAACATTGTTCTTCAGTTAAACTCCCCCTCTCTCTTACATATTATTTTTATTATTTAGTGCCCCTATGTTTTAGGTGATGGAAGCTTGCATAGCTTAATGATAAAGGATATTTGAAAGCATGAAGGCATATTTGCTACAAACGTTGTTTCTAGTCCTTCAGTCTCTAGTTGTACCAGTGCAAACTTCGATTTACCCTAACAGAAAGGATGTCATTATCAGATTTACAGTGCTATAACTGAGCATAAAATTTAACCCTGACTATTCATAATCTGTAGCAGTTGTAGGTGTTTTTTTTTTCTTTCAAATTTTCAACAAAATTAATTATATATTGCAATGAAAAAGTATTTCACTTGCTTAAGACTGTTTCGACAGAAACTCTTCTGGTATGTGTCAGGGAAATCACTGCTCTTTAGCAACAACCACCTTTACTCTCTGAAAATGCTCAACAATTATTCAAAGCATTAAGTAATACTTTTTTTTTTTAATTAACTGCAACATTCAGTCGTAATTGATAGAATAAAGTGTAACCTCCTAACAAATTCTGGAGGCGTATAGGTCAAGGTCTGAACCAGGCTTTGAACCAGGAAGCTGGCTTTGTTTGAACTGCCYAGCCCTTGCATTTGATTTCTTGAATTAATGTTTTACTGGTAACCAGAAATGTTTCCAGTGAAGGAGGAGAGCGTTTCTRCTGCTCTCCTGCTACACCTGCTCCAATCACTAACATGCTATTGAAGAAAAAAACATATAGTGCCTAAGGTGTGTTTTTGCTTTTATTGGTCATGAGCATAAATCATATTAAGCATGAATTTGATTCCAGGCCAGCTTCCCTGGAAGGATACTCTATTGATGGACCTTCATAGATATCCAGAATGAGACAACTGGAAGAAATATCATCAGAATGAGCCACTCTATAGAGACATGAGTGGCTCCCATTCATGGGTGAAACATGAGAGTAAAAGGAAAGTAAGAGAAGGGCGGGCGAGAAGCCCCTCTCCTTAATTCTGCACATGGTACAGAGAACAGTAATTGATAGCATGACCTCTCCAAGCTATCACACTTTTTGTACATAATGCCTAATTGTGATATTGCTACACCATCAAAACTATTTTTTTTCTTTTTTTTTCCCTCTTTTTTTCCCCTTTCCCCTTTTTTTCTCTCCATCCCCATGAAAGGACTAGGCAATTCTGTTCTCCCCTGTGTGAAAGGGAAGGATTGTTCTCACCGAGATTCTGAGATTCTCACTCTCACTGAGTGAGACATGAAGCAGGGGGGCAAAATTAGAAATGGGCTGAAATCCAAGGCTCAATGTTCATGTGATTTCTTTCAGGACATGGAAGGGTTTTCAACTCATTATCCATCTCAAATGAGTCAAAAGCGTATTTAAAGTGCAAACATTTAAGAACTGCATATATAAAGTAACCATCTTTGGAATACTGTCATAATGTTTATTCTAAAAAATATTTTTTGCACTAAAAAAGTTAGGCAGCAGCAGTTCTCCATCAGATTGTCTCTGAACTCATATCAGAATTGGACCAGTTCCCTTCCCTGCTACAAGGGCAGCAGGAACCCCTATTCTGCACCTGTACTTTGGAAAGTGATAATCTCCAATATGCTTCTACTTTGCAAATTTTTGTGTAGGAGAACACTGTCAACAGGAAGGGAACACCAGCAACATTGTTTGGCATCAAATTCTTTTACAGGCCAGATATTAACTGCATTAACTCCTCTTCTCCCCAAAGGTTACTAACTACTGTTTCTGATAACATCATTTCTTAGTAAATTCCCCTCAAAAGTCTTTGGGTGGAAAACTGAGTTTTAAACTAAATTATTATTTTCAGAAAAAAAAAAGAAATCCTGATTTCCATTTCATTATATTTTCATTGATAATAGTGGACTATCTATTTGGGAGTCTAAATGCTGAAAATATTTAGACTTTCAGCTCTATGAGGCCTTGGAAAAAATGGTTTGCATCTATTTTTACTTGTGTTTTTTTTTTTTTAATGCCCAGGGTCAGGGGCTTTTTTTTTTTTTCTTTTTTTTTCTTTTTTTTTTTCTATTTTCAGCCCTTTTTAAATGCGAAGTCTCAGCTCACCCATCTGGAAAGAAGCAAACCTGGTTTTCTGGCTATCAGTATGAGCTGAAATACGCAGCCCTGCTGAGGCTGTAGGATGTTCAGTGCTCAGAGCTCCCGCACACACAGGCCAGCCAGACCAGGCTCGCAGACTGAAAATCCTCAAGGGATTAATCCTCCCAGAAGACACCAATTCCTTTCATTCCTTTACCATTACCATCTCTTTGGACAGTGCTGAACAGACCAGGAATGCCACTGCATACCTCAGGATCTCCTAGTTTATTGTTTTCCTAGCAGCAACATGGTCTGTTTATTAAGTGGTAGAAGTACTAACACCATCCATATGAGCACAGGAGACTGGCCAAGCTGGTGAAACTCTTTCTGTATTCAGCCTTTTAGATGTCACACTTAGAGCATTCGCAAAATGAACTGCTTTGATAAAGGACAAATCATGTGGTTTTGCTTCAGCCTCGTGGCACTAAACCAGACTTGTGCGTGGAGACCTCGTGACTCTGCAGAAAAAGGGTTTGTCCAGATCATCTCCCAGACAGAGTAGATAAGTCACACACAGGATGCGGTCTTACGGTGGAAAGAGAGGATTTCCTTATCTGAGACAGTCCTTTTCTGTGTATTCCTCATTTATTGCAATGCAAAGCAGTACATTAAGCTAAACACATTTTGCTCACTCGGTGGTGAATCCTGCTGGGATAGTAACTTTTTTTCTCCTTTAATTCACTCTATCTGACTGTATCCTCATACGGCTATCTGCCATTCCATCAGTTTGGCTTTTTTAACCCTCACCTATGATTAACAACCTGCACTGCTGCAAGTGATACATAATACAGTGGGCTATGGGTTAAAGTTTGCAATATGTCCTCATTTCAACCTTAAGATACKAACCTCTTAAAAACAGTTGCCTGGAGCAATTGCAAGCATGAAAAAAAAATGTTAAACAATTAGATTCAGGAGGCCTCTGAAGAATCTCTCTGCTTGTCTGCTTGGGAACTAGAACTGTTACAAGTTCAGTAAATAAATGACTTATTTCTACACATYCAAGACATAAGAATTTTTCCTTCATAAAGGAAAAATGGAAATGAAATTTTAGAGACTCATGTATGCACACACGGAAAAACACATCTGTGCACATACATTATAATAGAAGAGATTTTAACTGCCAACTATTAGGCAACAGCATTTAGAAATTGCAGGCTCTACTCTGGTTGAGTGCTGCTTTGATAAAATGTTAAATATATTATATGTTGRATGCTGAAGCAATATGATGCAAAGGGTTTTTTTCTGTAGCAGAATTAGTACCACTTCTATTTGCAACATAAGCGCTTGCAGCTTGCATTAGAGACCATTTTTATTTTAGATAAATTGCTGAATCAATGAAATACAATTCTTCATAGGTAATTTTACTCTAGGCTTTTTTCCAATCCAAAGCACCATATCACATAACCCATTGGTGCCTCTGATATAGCACTAAAGGACCACCCTGAGATGCAGCTAGCACTTTTCTGTCAAATGAGGGTCTTCTACATTTACACTGGACACCAGTGCTGGGGCTGCTCTCAGCACGGAGTCACCAGGCTGCTCAGCACAGACGTGAGGAGACACCTTCACAGGAGATGCAAAAACAGGGTGAGTGTGTGCAATACGCCCCTCAAGTACTTTCCCAATCATCTGCTACTTAAAAACTGGGAGATGTTGTGATCCTGTTTTTCATTCGTCTCTTCTGAATCCTTAGTCTAGTCTCTCCTTGAAGCCTTGAAAACCTCTTGCATCCACAGCACTCTTTGATGAGGAGTTCCTCATATCTGCTACTTGCTGAGTCAAAAAAATCACTTTTTCTTGTTTTGAACCTGGATCTTACTCTCTGGATGCTCTGCTTGGTGCTTGGAGACACAGTGAGCATCAATCCCTGCCCACCCTCTGCAATGGGCATAATGTTGCCAGCCTAATGTGTCCCCTCCCAGAGCTTTGCTTTCTCATGATGAAGAGATGGAGCCCTTTAAAGTCCTTGTATGCAAGATGGGGAGCCAGGACACAGCCCTGCCACCAGGAGCGAGAGGGGAGAGCTTCCTAACCCTCTTCTGGCAAGGCCATCTGAGGTGGCTTGAGCAGCACTCTAGCTCCGCTGGTGCCGAGCCTCCTCCGTGAAGCCTGCTGAGCAAGGTGAGCTTGGGATGCAGCCAGGGGTGGACTCGGAGCGCTCAGAGGATCCCGCCTGCCAGCAGCCTGGCAGAAGCAGGAGCGTCTGGCGGCGGGTGCATTGCAAGCAGTTGGAGGCAATACCATCCTCACCCATTGCAGATGCTTGCAAAACGAGCGTTTGGCTGCTCTTTGGCTGCTAAGTCAGAGAAGACTGGAATGGAGCACTGAGTGTCATTGGCACGTCCAACAGGCACCCCTGCCCTTGCTAGTGTGAGGAGGAGTCCTACAGTCAACTCTGCTTTGGCTCTCTTGGACCTCTCAGTCTCTACATGGACCATGTTTACTCCTGCCTGTTATTGATGGAGCCTGGTCAGAAGCTCTGGCCTGAGATTTCTCACCTTTGCTGCAGTTCAGATCTTAGTATGACCTTTAAAGCAGTTTCCTAATCTCCCAGATTAGAAAACAAACATTACTTAGCAAGACTAATACAGAGGGATTGCATTGCRTATCACATTAACGTTGTTACCCAAACTTTCCTTTTCTTTAAATTAGTTGTAGACACCATAGAAATTGGTGTTTCCCATCCCATCTTAAAACAGTGGTAGAGTGTTAAAGACAGAGATGAGCAGCTGCCAGCCTCCCTGCTTTTCCCCACCATTCCAGGTTCGAGTGCTGGTTTGTTTTTTAGCAGAGACAAGGAGAAACTGTACTGTTCATGGTGCAAAACACCAAGGCAAATGCCAAAGAGCTAAGATAAATTTCCATTATAGTGCAAGACCTCATTAGCRGTAGATGACAGAGATGGTAAGCTGGCCATATGAGTCAGTCAGAGGGTGCTGATGAAATCTTTCTGACAGGGGCTGTTACTCAATACAAATGGGCAGGGCTCAACTGTCTAGAGGTTCCTCACCCGAGTACGCAGACACCTGGGAAACCAATGACATGCTCATCTTGGCAATCAGCACCTACAAAAAGAATGTACAACAAGTCTGAAGCTTTAAAACAAGACTGAAGCTTTAAAACGAGCCAAAATTTCCTGGGGGATGTCCAGCCCACCATCCAGTCCCAAGGAGGATTCACAGATTCACAGATTCACAGAATATTTAAGGTTGGAAGGGACCTCTACAGATCATCTAGTCCAACCTTCCTGCTCAAGCAGGCACACCTA